>NC_056705.1:11689236-11966736 GCF_018831695.1 Puntigrus tetrazona | reverse complement strand
AATAATGAGTTCTGATTGTCAGATAATTATAGTTAAGTATTATATCTTTAGCACACAGGAACATTGCATGCTGTGATTGGGAGAACAAAACACAATTGTAGTATTTCCCTTTTGTGTACTGAAGACACAGCTGATATACATTATCCAGCTCTACATTTTTCAAACAAAAGTAAATAAATAAATGACCTTAAAATGAGCTCTGATGTTTATTCGAAGATCACACAAATTTGTCATTACAATTCTGATTAAAAAAAAAAGTTTTTAGATATCTTCAGTAAAATAACAGTTTTTAGAAATCTTCAGTAAAATATGCTACATTTAAATGAAGAGATGATGTACAAGTTGTACCACTTCCCCTTTTTTTGCAGGTTAAAATCGGCCCATTATTCAGATATCTTTTAGCAAAGTTCCTAATTCTGTAAAGATGACACAAACTCATTAATGAGTTTGGCCTCTTTCATAGATCCTCTGAAATGATCAGGAGGGAGAGAAGACCATCTAACACTAGTACTCTTCAGCATAAGCAGAGTTTCATTTTTGTTTTGTGACAGAGGTTGAGTCTGATGATCGGTGGATCACCTTGTAGCAGCATATACAACATTTGGCTCCACCTCCTTCAATCTCATTGGTCTTCTGCTCCTCTTCTTGTTTAAATTTAGAGCAGCATAGTTCAAGTCTGCTTCTTGTATCTGGCAATATATGGAAACAAAGCAAACATATTAAGGATATGCTCTGCTATATATATATATATATATATATATATATATATATATATATATATATACATACACATATATATAGTTATATGTATAACCTGTAATGCCTATGATATACCTGCTGTAAGTGATTGTTCATGTCATTGTTTTGATGGTGCAGGGCATCTAAACAAAACAAGTCATCATTATTATTTGCCAGAATGCCATAACTACAAAGGCTACATAAGGCTGTAGTTGTTATTTATGGAAAATGATAATATCGTTATTAACACCAGAATTTCAGAAACATAAAAAAAATTATTTCATCTTATAGTTAAAGGTTTTTGAGAATGTATTTACTATTATGTATGTGATATTGCATTGTTGACGTGCCTTCTTTCTGCTTAAACCGGATGAAGACCACAATGGCAAAAACTGTGGAGAGCAAAACCAAGCCGCTCAAGATCAGTGTCATTGTATAATAGATGTGACAGGATCTCTCAGTTTGTTCAGTCACCCCTAATGAAACCATTCAAATAAGTAAATAGAGAAGGGGGAAGAGAAAGCAACATTATTCATGTAATGTAAAAAATAAAAAAAATATGACGAAGAAGAAACAAACTGAATTTAAAATGCATGGCACATACAAACCACATTTGTTGTATCGGGCTGACTAGTATCTAAAAAAGAATACAAAATAGTTCATAGTAAGTGAATAGCATAATGCTGGAATAAATAATTTATCTAAGCATATCAAATAAAAATATTTACCATTTACCACCACTAACTGTGTTTTATTGTGAAACATCATACGGTTCGTCAAAAAGCTTCCACAGTAAAAAACTCCAGAATCAAAGATGTCCGCATTTACAATCTTCAAGGAAGAAAATGTTTGGTTCACTGACATCTCTAAATGATTCTTCTGAAAGCCGTTGAAATATATGGAGTCCGCTGGTTTTTTACCCACGTATTGAGTAGCGATGCAAAGCGGCAGAGAATCACTTGTGTGCTTGAACCAGGCAACATAACTGGGCTCTCTCAAGATGTTTGAACACAGAAGAGAGACCGTAGTTCCCCTCTTCACTGTTTTCATTAAACTTAAAGATGCGCTTTTTACAAAGATGACACCTGAAAAATTATATACATAAAATATAAACACTGTATTGCATCACATCTAAAACTCCTTCCTATGATTTCAGTGTAACTTTTAACTGAAAAGAAGATATGAAATTAACCGCCGAACAACATCGGAGACCTTTAGAAAAACTGCAGAGAGGGAAAAAAACAAACCACTGAGGCATTATTGAATTTATGTTCACAAAATGTCTTTATGTTCCTCAACATTAATAAAAGTAAGTTACACATGTTTGTGTATATATTCAAATGCAATTGTTTAAAGAGACTCAAATACAAGTGTACAAGTATCTAGTAATTATACATTAACAATTTTTCATTGTTCCACGTTTAATAGCAAGCATCATAAATGTTTATTTACCTATTAAAAGGAGCATCAGAGGATGTGTTGCAGGCAAAGTCATGTTTACATTCCAGCAAAATCAGCTCAACTGAGAAGAATCAAATTCAGCTTTATTTATTTAAAGGGGGTGGGGCTTTTGCACTGTGCTCAAACTGATCTGTATTAAAGCAGATTGTGCTATAGTATACACTTTTTTTTTTTTACAAAAAAGTGTCATCACAGCTCTTACTAAATAAGAAGGTGTCAGACCATGCTGTGCATTATATGCCGAAAGTCAAAATAACATGATGATTTTGTAAATAAATAAGCCAGGTAATTGTTGTTTAATATATTTTACACTCTCTTATTTTTCTACGTCCGAATGAAGAAGCACACCAGCAGACTTGAATGCCTACCTTAAATTGCGTAATTTTGTAAAGGCGTTTAAAAATTCACAAAACTAAAGTTAAAGGTCAGCCAGTAGGTGGAGACATTTCTGTCACAGCATCATTATTCTTTTTTTATGAGAATGTTTTGTGGGCCATCGTAGCTGGCGATCAGGCAGGCATACATGAACAATGCATTTCAAAAAGATTAGAAAGTTGTATTATTTTATTATTAGCTAACACTTTTTTTCAGTAGTCCATTTTAAACATTCTACTAACAGTAACTTTGCAACTCCATGTCAACTAGCAGTCATTAGAGTATTAGCAGACTGCTTAACACTTGATTTTGATGGGTCCACAACATACTGATCATGAGAAACTTGTCAACTACTAAGCCTAGCAGTCTACTCTGACTGTAAATGTAAATTAATTTACATGTAGTCGATATGTAGTCACAACGTTACTTAGAGTTAGTAGAATGTCTAAAGTAGATCATCAATAAATATCTGTAAAAAAAACAAACATTTGTAGGCAACTAGCTACTGAATAAAAAACCTGTGCATACATAATGTTTAAGGCATTATTAAATCACTTGCATGTAGCTTATTAAGTTTTAATAACCTTTTTTAAAAATATATATATATATAAGTATAGAGATTATACACCAACCACACCTCAAACCACATGGTCATGTTCAAACATAGCAGCCTCTCATCAAATAAAGTGGCAGGGGAAACAAAGAATGGCTTCCTGTAGGGAGTGGCTTAAAGTTACAGTTCAGCAGACCAACACACGGTGATTAAGCTTTGGGTCGCATTTTAGGTCAGCAATAGTTGTTATAGTTGTTTATGACATTAGTGAGAAATCTACATATCACAAAAAATGATTTTAAAATGATTTTAAAACTTCGGTCATTAGCTACAGTGTGTAATTTATATATGCTGAAGGGCAATAATCAAGCAGAAACGCAAGATTTGTCAAGCGTGTCTATTTTTTACAATACAAAACTGAGTTATGCAGTATGATTTAATAGCATATGGACCATATAAACAGTGTTTTGTGACACGTGTGTGTTTGTCAAATTGTGTATTAATGTATATTTAATCGTCATTAAAAAAATCAAGTGACCTCTGAATTAATATGAGAATCATACATTGTAAATGCAAAATAACATTTAAGATAGTCAGAGTGTAGTATGAAATCTCTCTCTCTCTCTCTCTCTCCCTCTCTCTCTCTCTCTCTGTCTCTCTCTCTCTCTCTCTCTCTCTCTCTCTCTCTCTCTCTCTCTCTCTCTCTCTCTCTCTCTCCCTCTCTCTCTCTCTCTCATCTGATGTTGCTAGGGGCATCACCACAACACTTTATAGACTTGTGGTTTTGAACTATGAGCCCTGGTCAAAACCAACAATGACAAAAAAAACACCTAGTTAGATCTAAAATGGAAAGAATGAGATAGCTGTCATCGATCTTTGCACCTTCGCAGCTGAAACTTTCCATTGAACCACTTATGTTTAAAGTCTGAGATTGACTAACTAAACAGCAGCTTAGTTAAGTCTGGTCCTTATGTTTTAGTCTGGTGGCATTAAATAATAGGCCTACAGTGTAGTGTGGCTCTCCTAAACGCTATTGTTGATTTAAAAATGACTTGTGATCCTTACAAATCAGGACATAATTTATTAATCAGGCAAATAGAAGTCGTAAGAAGGATTTCAGCACCACGGACAGAGACATATCATATTTGTCACCGTTCACATTTTAATACTTTGAAAGGAATTGTTTACCTAAAAAAGAACCTTTGCACCACATTGTACCGCAATGTCTTTAAATGCTAATATTCAAATGCAAATCTGTATTTAACCAGCAGATTTGTTTAGTTTATTATTTGTGTCCTGCAATGCAAAAGAAATCATTTTAACCTCCTAATTAGTAAACAATCAGCAATCAGTTGATTCATCTTAGTAACGTTATGCACCACATGGGGAGTTTGCCCTTTACTTCGATGATTGATTTATTTTCACAAAGTACATGGCTATGATGTCAAACCGATACCTTTATCTTATTTGCCGTACTTATTTGACTCATACTAGATTAAGCGTTTAATGCGTTTTTAAGCCTCTAAAGCACCTACATGTAAAATCATTAGCCCTTGGAACAGTTCAGTTAGTTATCTGATAATTATGAGACAGATTATCCTACTTGTTTTTTTTAAAGGTCAGTTTTAGCAAAAACCCCCAGGCTTTTGCACAATCAGAGGATGTGACAGCAACCGGGGCTCCAACCAGAAGACAGGCTGTTAGCAGCATCACTTCCTGAAGAGGACAGACAGAGTGAAGCAGCTCAGTACAGAGAGAGAAGCGCTGATGTGAACTTCAGCGGACCGGTTATAACATTCACCTAAGAGAACTATAAAATATCACCACGCTTTTAAAGATACGAACACGGCACTTCACAAGATAAATGAATGTAAAAATGTAAGCCGGCATAAACATTTAAACACATTTTTTTTTTTTTTTTACAGAGAAAAACTGCAGTAACAGTTTTTGTTAGATTGGTCAAATTAAATATTTGTTGCAATTATCATCGAAATGAAGGGAAAGAAGATGAAGGAAGTCATGAGATGTTTGTTGGCGCCTGTACGCTTTGTATGTGCATCGCTTGCAAACGTTGTGGTTTGATAATTTTCCAACCACAGGACTGACCTCTTGCTTCTGTTTTGAAGCCCCTTTCTGAATCAGAAACCACAAAAACATCCTTCTCAACAAACATTTCTATGTGAATTAAAAAATATATACCCATTGTGTGTGTGTGGTTGTATATATATATATATATATATAAAACACAGAGTGAGAGAGCCATAAACTAAAGATTTAGAATATGCATGTAAACATGTTTTGTGATGATACTTTGAATTCTGCATGAGCATTAAAGTATAGAGTTTAGATTTTTAAGAAAAGATTTTTATTTTCCTAACATCAAAAGAGAAAAAGAGTACAAATATGAAATGTTTTTCAGGCACAATGAAATGATCATAAGTTATTATTATTATTTATATTGTCGATTTATATTTGTATTACTGTTATTTTTATAGAGCACAAATAAAAGCCACTCTGGGGCCTATGGTAGAACATCGCCTCATCATTTCTCACGTTGTACTGAGGGGCTTCTTCCTGTCTAAGTTTCTGCAGGAAATTATGCTCTTCTTTGATCGCTTTCTGAGTCCTACTCTTGCAAAGTCACGCTTCTGTGGTTGAGAACAGGTCTCTTGATCAAAAACATTCTAACTTCAGTGAGCTACAGTATTAGCAAACTAAAATTTCCCATGTTACAATGAAAACGCAATTGCTGTCCATAACGGTCTGTGAGTTTAATCATTCGCAAGTTAAAATGCGATTTTTAATATGACCTAATGAAGTTCTTAATAAATTAATGTACAATGCGTTGCAGTGTTGTGTAGTTATCAAAAAGGAATATAGAGAAAATATTGTTATATACTGCCCCCTACTGATACTTATTGTTACTACTGTCGATATTCTCACCTAGAACATAGCAAAAATTTTCATTAACATAATTTTATTTGATTCTTTTTTTATATACTATATTATAAGCCATAATAAAAAAACTGTATTATAATTTTGTAAAAAAGGATTTTATCTATCATTCTAGATCTTAAAGAGTTTTTCTACATGATTTAATCCATAAAATGTAGTTTTGTTGTTAATTATTTGTTAGCTATTTACATTTTTTGCTAAGTTATTAAGGAAGCAGTTCATTTAGATGTTAACATGAACATTAACATTTAGACTTTAACATTATTTTTCAGTGTAGAAATGATAAAAATGTATAAAATACAAATGTTAGTCCATATTTCAAATATATATATATATATATATATATATATATATATATATATATATATATATATATATATATAAATATATAATGTATATACATATATATATATATATATATATATATATATATATATATATATATATATATATATATACATTGATATATTTTTATATAAAATATAAAAGTGAAGTGGAAGCCTGAGTCTTGACTATATGACTATGATTTATTAGTCAGATTTTATTCGAAAGAAAGCCTTGATGGTCATCATGCTTTGCATAAGCAAAATTTTTAATGAGGTGTGTCACTTAAACTTTACCTTGGTTTCACTGCAACTTTAGTTAAATTACAATTACAGCCAAAATTTCAAACTAACTGACAATGAGCAGGTTGAATTTATTTTTAAAATAAAAGCTGCAACTGAACAAATCAAACAGCCTAGAGACGGTGACTTCTTAAATATGAAGTATAAACAAGCTTTGAGGCCATCTGAGGTTGGCTTCAGGTCATTTGCTGCAGTAATATGTAGTAATATGTAAAAGTATGCAGCATCCAGGCCTTCAGACTATTTGCAGTTTGCATCATTTGCATAAATTTGTTATTCATAATTTGACTCTTTCCAACCCATAACAATGACCTCGTTTCATGCCTTTGTTTCAAAACCACACAAACAATACTGTTATCAAACCATTTTCTATTATCAAAAGCGAGCGGCTGCATCAATAATGATTAAAAAAAATAGCACCGTAGGAAAATGTGTGGATTTTGTGAATTCATTGCCATTTTGCTTTCAGTGTCTTTATTGCGCTATTTGTCTGAAGAACAGAACATGCGATCAAGCACTTTGTTTGATGCTTGATGTTTGCAGAGAGATGTGCTTCTACATGCACTTTCGCTTTTGTTCTAAAGCCACAAAGCTCAACCTACAAGAGTGAAAATAAAACAAACCTCAGAAAAGCCACCTTAAAAGCATACATTTATGCGGTCGTGCATTTCCTGAGAAACAGTTCGCACTGTACTTTTAATATTGAAGTTAATTATTCCCATAGTGAAGATCACACTAAACTAATATCCCGCTGAGTGTTTTCACGGCAAATAAAAAAACGCGCAATAAAAAAATATGCAGATCTCTTATAGATCCCCGAAGCTAACGTGTTATTTTTTAACCATTAATAAAATAAATCATGATCAATGGTTTAAAACAAAATAACATAATTTATAGTAAATAGTTTTCATGAATCCATTCAGCACAAGGACACGCGAACTTTATCACTGCTTTACATATAAACTTTAAATTCAAATTCAGAGTGTTTTGTGGCTAATGTGGCATTTTTGCAATTAATAATTTGTCTTGTACTATAAAAATAAATGAAATTATGTAGCAACTTAATTTTAATTATGTGGAGATTTGGTGAATAAGTGTATATTTTTGGTGTGTGTGTGTGTGTGTGTGTGTGTTTGTGTGTGTGTGTTTTTAATAACCTAACACTTATCTGATATGCACTAATTAATTGATATGTAATTTCTCGTAGTTTGAAGGCAATGTTTAAAATCACGAAACATTCAAAATGACATACAATTCTAAACCTAAACATTAAAACAATATATATTTGGTTTGACATTCATTGCTGCTAAATGTTGTCTTTAACATGTCTGAGAACCACCATTGAGAGCAAACCCACACCTGTGCACTTTGCTCTGCTTGAGTTACACGGCTCTGTATATTGCATGTCGTCCTTTATAAAGCAGAGCTCAAAGCTGCTCTCCTCACAGCACTGCGCAATCAGTCTTTGGCCATCGAGTTAATATACGTGTAAGTCAGTTTCGCTATTTAACCTGAGATATGTAGGTATTTGCTAAATATTTTAAATGTAAAAAATTGTGTTAAACAATCGTATTTTATGTCTTTTTGTTTTAGGTGACAAAATGGCTGGTAATAATGTCTGCACGTGCCAATTGTATCTCAAGGTTCTGTAGAATACAAAGACATAGGAACAATTTCCTTAGCCTTCATTGCTTGTTGAATGCAAATTACAACTTATTGGTGTGGAATTCTTTATATATGTGAAATATATTACAAGAATTGAAAAGAAAAAACCTTGACTGCAATGGAGGTCGCTTTGGATAAAAGAGCACAATTTATTATTGTTATTATTTAGAATAATCACACATATTTGAAGTAACTTGGATTTAGAAATCAATATTCCATTCAGAAAACAGGATGTTATACATTTTTTACTGATATCAGAATTAGAAAATAAATATCTGACCGATAACTACTTCTTTTGCTCTTAGTGATACTGTATAGAACCGTTGCAGTTTTTATTTTATACATTTATTCTCACTAATTCAATCAAGATTATTTTATTAAATGTTAAACAAATTCTAAGTAGTGTACTTTGCAATATAATAATAATAATAACAACACATTACTATATGATTATTATTATTATTATTTTATAATATTTTTCTTTATTCTTTCTTTCTTTCCCTTTTTCTTTCTTTCTTTTGTTTAATTTAGATTGTTCAGCGCTCTTTCACGTGGTGTTTGTCTGCAACATCGTGATTTTGCTTTTCAGTGGAATCGTAAACATAATTCTATGTGACAAACTGAGGAGAATAAAGTGTAAACTGTGTGCTGGTAAACTACATTTGGATGCTGTTTTAATTTTGTTTACGTCTTGTTACCATTATTTAATTTTTTTCCTTTGCTTTTGATTCTTATAGCCCATCGGAGAAGGCTTCATCTGGCTGCTCCTCTTAATCCAAACTCAGCACCTGAAGTCAGTAGTAATAGTGTATTTCATAAGATCTCATTTGTTTAATTTAAATTCAAATTTGGTACTCCGTTTAAGTCTTTATGCTTTGTTAGAGAAAAGCCTTTTTTTTTTTTCCGTCACAGGACCAAGAGAGCATGGACCTTAATTACACAATGCTACAGTTCACTGAAGACAACGCAACAACAGAGAGCTCAGAAAATGAGCAGAGAGAGAAGAGCAGAAACATCACAGTCTACTCCAGCCTCAAACATCACATGTCACACATCACTGAGGAAAACTAAGTCAGAATTTTCAGGTGACTACTAGCTCTGTGCACATAAATATACATTACATAAATCAGATGTATTTATTATATGGACAAAATTGTGAATTTGTGAATTAGTCATTTATACATACACACACACACACACACACACACACACACACATATATATATATAACCAAGTGGTTGTATTTCCACAATATAAGTAAACAACTTTGATGCATTTTCTACATTTAGACTATACAGCAACACAATTTTTTAAATGATAAAATATTATTCATATAAAAAAAACTTTTATTTTGTTTAAGCAACGTATCTGTCCAAGATTAATTAGTAAAGTAAATCATGTTTTTTTCCCATAGTAAATCATTTAAAAAATAGTTTTTTTTTGTTGAATAAAAGCGAAGATTGAATTCTTTAGTGTCACCGGACCAAATCCATATGCAGAGCCTATAGTCCGATCTTTCGATATATATGAGGTCACTGTGCTAAAACACATTCTTTTAGTTTCAGAACTCAAAACCTTGTCATTAGTTTTTTGGAATGTGCCACTTGATGAGGTAATAGTGTGGATAAACACCACCTCCACAGAAGATGATCAATGCCTGTTTCTGCATCAGTGTCTATTTAGCCCTGCCCACTGTCCATTTAGCCCCACCCACTGATTCCACATTGCTACGTTACCACCTGTTTAACCCCGCCTACCAATTTGTGCACATAGTAGATTAATAACAAGAGCTGCAAAAAGAGTTCTAGGCAAAAACCAAATGATAAACTCCATGTGATTAACTTTGTGAACAGTACAAAATAAAAAGACAAAGGCATTTCAATTTCTGAACAGATAATCTACAGAATAAAAGCTTTGTGGGAATTCTGTCATAATGCTATCACATCCCATTTTGTAGATAATGTTTTTGTGTAAGAGGCCAATAAAAAAAATATATTAATAAATAGTAAAGTAGGTAAGATACTGACCGATCATACTATTACTCTCTTTAACTATTTGAGTAACAAATGATTAAAGAAATCATGTGCAAATTTGCTGAAACAGAAAAGCTAAAGATAATTTATTTATGCAAAATTAAGAGTACAAACTCCAAATTGTGCATGACTAAGATCTTGCCATATAAACACTTTAAAATGCAATTGAGTTGGTATGTATAACCCTTTCTGGTTCTCACCAGTTAGCCTCCGTTAGATAAACATTCACCGTGTATGACAGGTGACTGCTGTAAAACTAAAATCAGGAATTAATCGCTGTACTATTAAATCAAATGTGTATCTAAGGGATAGCTCACTCAAAGATTTTGCATTTTTTTATCATTTACTTACCTTCATGTCATTCTAAAGACGTATGACTTAACTTCTGTAGGGCAAAGAAGATATTTCTGTAGAGCAAGGAAAATATCTGAATATAAGTCAGTGAGGGTAAGTATTTTTGATGCAAGTGACTTTCATTGTGTGAACAAACCTTCTTCAAAAAAACATGAGTTATCTGTGCATTTGAGTATTTTGGAATACAGCCTTTGAAATCCACAACATGACACTCATGACTACGTTTGTGTTTATATAAACATACAGGAGAGGATAGTTTCAAATAGTTTTTCTTAATATTTTTGAATGATCATCCCAAACTAAATCACTGCTGATTTCATGTGATAATGAAACTAGCACATCAGAAGTATAATAAAAAAACATATATTTATTACAAATGTTACACATTTGTTGCTGAAGTAACAACAGGTGTATTAAACTTTTGGATTATGTCCTTATCTCGAGATATACCTATGCAAATCACATTTTATGGTAAATAAAACAACGGATGCATAAACTTAGAGTATGAATGTAAATATAAACTAAATCACTAAATCGTCTTATCAACCCCAGAAAAGATTTCAGTATTAACTAATGCATTGCAAAATAAGGTAATATATATGACACTTTGGCTAATGTGCCAGATTAAAACTACGAGTGTGAGCAAATTTGGTTAGAGAATCTGTTTCAAATCAGTTGAGCACACCTATATACCAAGCTGCATGTGGAAGTTGCACTATTACGGCTTCTTAAGGCAGAGAAAATTATATCTTTGCTCACAGTCTGCGGTTTTCCAAAACTTCTCTTCTCTGTCCAGAACTCCACAACGCAGATTTCCAGAAGGACACTGAATCTCTTCCTCCGCAGACCAGGCTTTATATTGAAGATCATCTCCGGCGACCCAGAACCAATGGCCAGCCATAAAGCGAAGACCAGTCCATGCATAAGCTGTCTGGGAGGATATAATTTTAGTTATGCCCTCTTCCATTATTATTTCCGAATTTAGGCTTGCCAGATCGATGTACGTTTTTCTGCAATAGTCCAGGGCTTCATGCCATGTCTTATTCTGATGCACCACAACTATGTCATAGACATTCATACAGAAAAAATTCAGAGTTTCAGAGCACTGAATATCGTGCAGATTACAAGAATATAGGTTTATCCCACCACAGTTGTCATAATCAGTATCTGGTTGATTGACATCCCAGAAGATTGGTTCCTCCTCACCTCCAGACCACATCCATTTTTTTGAATCGTTCAAAGTTCTGTACAGTCCAATCCAGTTATACACGTCGTATGCATAAACAGAAAGCATTCCTGCCTCTTCTTTACTGATGGTTGAAAGGTAATCATAGTGCTCCATGCAGTATTTCTGTGCATCGTCCCAAGTCATTCTTTCTTGTACAATATAATGGATTCTGTAGGCACTGGAGTTCCCTCCAAAAAAGCTCAAAAGAAAGAACACGGTGACTGCAGCCCTCATTTCTTTAAGAATTGATCTACACAATAATTCCTATATGTGTGCTCAGTGGCAATAATATAACTTTTTTTCCTTTTTTAGAAATAAGAGACCAATAAAAAAAAAAAAGCTGTTTGGAATTGGCCGATTGGAAAGTCACACCCTTGAAGTATTTGTGAAACAAATGTTTAAAGAAATCGTGCATCATTGCAAATATTCCAATAGGACAGAAAACAGGTCATGCAGGTTCAAAGTTAAGAGCACAACCACATTCTGATTTGACATAAAAATCTATAAAAAATAATAATTAAAAAAAAATATTTGCTGGGAATGTGAACTGTGAGGCATTTAACAGCTCTGATTCTAGTTCAGTTACACTTATTTTACATTTTAAAAGAAGACATTTTAAAATAAGGAATTATTAATACATTTACAGTCCTCAGCAGGTTGTTGCCAAATGATGATCATTTTAAGAATAAATATAATAACAATAAATATACTACATTTATAACTACATAGAAATATACTATTTTACGCAGACTCTTAATGGCTTGACAATTTGTTATAAAGACAGCCTATAGCTACAAAACAGACCAAATAATTAGTTATATTCTTTCATTTATTTGTGTCTAAAATATCACTGAATACGACTATTCATTACAGTAAGATTGTTCTCTGGATTCACCAAAAAAAGATCTGGTATTTGATTTACTGAACAGAGAAGGTGCATACGAGTCAAGTGCATACAAATCATTTTTCAATTTGTGATCCAAATAGTGTGCTTATGTACAGAAATTCACAAAAATCATTTGGTTCCAGTACCATTAAAATGTTTCAGTTGTGATTTGCATATGTAATGCATACACTGCCAAACAACCCTAAAAGAATCATGCTACAGTATGTTTGGTGGCCTATTTTTGGAAGTTTTTTGGTCTGGTTTGTTTTAATTGATTACATATTAATATTTAATATTAAAATTAGTGTGCTATCTGTTGCATGGCATTACTATTTAACTATGAGATAAACTTTTTCCGGGCGATTCAGTGGGTGACCTTTCTCCTGATAGCCGATTGCCTTAACCCATTTGATCAACTCACTAAAAAGAATCGACATATTCATTCACGTATCAATCATGACCAGTTCTTATTCTAAAAAGACCTAAGAAAATACGCAACACATAAAATGATTGGTGAAATAAACTGTATGTCCTTGAAAAGTCATGACCTGGTGTATTAGTTGCAAACAATAGATGGCGCTCCAGGGTCTATCACTCTAACAAATGACTCCTCTCCGCTCTTGAATCAAACGCATTCAAAAACCACTGAAACAGTAAGTGTTTTTGTTTGCTCCTTTTGTTTGCAATTCAACCCATGATCAAAAATGTGTGATGTTATTAGTTTACATGAAAGCAGAACTTTCTTGACTTTTCACACACATTCTAGTTTATCCATTCTTACCTCTTAATGCATACTAACTAGAAATGGATTAGTGTATATATTTGGAGTAATAGCTAGTGATATTTTGTTGTGTCCAGTGAATGCAGGTCACGTTCACGAGACTTAACTCTATTTTGTTATTTTTCTTAAGAAATAAAAATAGGAACAAAATACTAGCTTGCCAGTCATGTATTTGATTAACAAATGTATAAAGAAGCCATACACACCCAATACAAATCTCCTATGGTACAAAGAGCACAACTGATCCATTCAAATGAGGTAATCAGAAATAGGTTTAAGAAAGTCTTGGAGATTTATAGAGTCATGGAAATGTATTGATCTTATGCAAAAGTAGGTCAGCCATTATTTTTCTCCAAATATAAAAAAAGAAATATAATTCATTATAAGCAGTAAAATAAAGTTTATAGTCACTTCTCTTAGTGTATTCACTGTAGTCCTAAACAATCTAACTGACGACAGATTAGGGTTTTGCTTGGAGCCCTGAATAGCTCTGATTAAGAGAAAACATCACTCATCCGATTTTGCTTTGGAGCCCAGTGCTGCATGGTTGCTGTACTAGCGCTTTCAATGGCAGAGAAAGCTGGAAAAGGAACTGTTCTTGTGGTAGGAGGATACAATCAGCAGCATCCCTTTTCATTCAGCGATTGGGGGATGGGCTTTCATCAGCCAAGGACTGGCTGGAGGTGTGCCAGTCTCCCAGCCTTGAGTGTGGGTGGCTAGATGATTGGTTCCTGGGTGCAGATTGTGGCTCACGGCCATGCTCTGCCCCAGTTTCTTTCTTCCCTGAGGTGCATGAGGAGCTGATGAAGTCATGTATGGACCCTTTCTCGGCCAGAAACCGCTCATCAGGGCCGGCAGGGGGTATGTGGTGTAGAGAGTGGTTGCAGTGCACTTGTGCCTGCAAAACACCACCTCCTGGTGCAATTATCTGCCTCTCCCTTCCCAGCCCTATAGGACCATGGCAGCTTTTGCTAAGTCCAACAGTGCAGCTGGTCAGACTGCCTCCGCCTTGCATGCCATGGCTATCCTGCAGGTTCACCAAGCCAAGGTACAAACAGCTGCACGATGGTGAGTCCAACCCGAGGTTGATGCAGAAGTTGCTAACGGGAAGGAGATGTCCACGTTAGTGGCCCAGGAGAGCCACCTATGGCTCAACCTGGCAGAAATGGAGGACTTTGAGAAGGTTCGCTTTCTTGATGCCCCGATCTCTTAGGCTGGGCTGTCCGGCGACACTGTTGAGGACTTTGTCAAGCAGTTCTCTGCCGTTCCATGGCAGGCACTCTCTAGACCCAGTGGCATTCTCGAGATTTAGGTGGTAGTTCAATACGCTTCTGTCATGTGTGAGGAAGTTACTGTCCTCCTGGCAAAGGATACAATCGAGCCTGTCCCTCCAGCCGAGATGATGTTGGGGTTCTACAGCCCTTACTTCATTGTGCCCAAGAAAGGAGGTGACCTGCGTGCACCCTCTGGCTCCCGCGTCCCGACCAGTGGAACCTCCATGTGTGGCTCCTGGATGGGACTCAACAGACTTGAGTGCTCTACCAGCTAGTGGTGAACACTATCACTCAGGCTAGGGCCCTCTCTATAAGGCATGCCTACACACTGAAGTGGAGCCTGTTCACTGATTGGTGTTACTCTCGATTGCAGTAGTGCTTTCTTTCATGAAAGAAAAGTTGGAGCGTAGGCTGTCATCCTCCACTCTGAAAGCTCCTGACCACACTCATTTCCATCCAGAGTTTTTGGTCAGTAAACAATGCCTTGTGTTCAGGCCGGCCTACTCTCACGTCATAGGTTGACTCCCTGGATAGTGGATGCCATCGCCTGGGCATACCATTCTCAAGGTGAGCCATGCCTCTCTGGTAGACATTTGCAGAGCTGCGAGCTGAGTGAAACCAAATACCTTTGCGGGGGTATTACAACCATTGCATTGAGCCAGTTTCTTCCCATGTTTTGAGTTAGAACTGGTCAGTGTCCTGCTTGCTGCACCATTCCCCTTCACACGCAGAGACCTATATCGCATATTGCACTGGCCTGGCTGGGTCAGTCCAATTCGGGCATTGGTTACAACCTTGTATAACATTTGCCTGACATGCTGTGGCCTGTCAGCATTTGTAGTTCTGTTGGTTGTGAGTTCAGCTTGTGGCGTTTTCCATATGGACCCCAGTTTGTCGTCACAAGATAAATCATAGTGACTGACAGGCAGGGAACGCCTCGGTTATGTACGTTCCTCAACAAAACCTGACAAGTGGTTACTTATTTGTTTTCCTAAAAAAAAAATAAAAGCTATTTTGTTTTTGCAAATTTTAAATAAACAAATTTTCGCCCTTTCTTACATTGGCTTATTTTGTTTGATTATCATTTCTTAATTACCATTTTACATTGTTAATTTACAATTAATTAATACTACATGCACTTGTCGTTGTTTTTTCTCGATCTTTGTGTTCACTCAGTGTGATTAGAGAGTGATACTTTTGTATTTGAGTAACAAATGTTTATAGAACCTTTACACTTGCCCATGCAGGCAAATCTCCTCAAACAAATACAAGAATGACAAATTTACTCATTTACTTGTCTTTATTGCCAGTGGATAGCTTGTGATGACATTTTCTGCCGTATATATATATATATATATATATATATATATATATATATATATATATATATATATATATATATATATATATATTTGGTTTATATTTGGTATATTCTGGTTTCTTGATAGTTCCATTAACAAAGCCCTCTCATGGTTTTTTTAAATAGACCAATAAAAATGTATGTATGTATAATGCTGTACGTATTTGAGTAACAAATGTTTACAGCCGGGGTCACCAAAAGTTTCATTCCAAATAATCAAACACACTGGAAGCTAGTAAAGATCTTGCTAGGTATACATGAAACTTCCAGGCAGGTGTGTTGAAGCAAGTCAGAGCTAAGCCCACATGCATCATTGCAAATATGCTGATGACAAAAAAAATGTAAAAGTTAAGCGTACAACAACCAATAGTGTATATGAGATCCTGGTTTGAAATAAGAAGAATACAGTTTAAACAATAATTAAGTCATACGTCATATTTAATATTTTAATAATATATTTAATAAGTCATATTTAATATTTTGTATGTGAATCATTACAAATTTACTACTTGTTCTTTTCATGTTTATTAAGCAATGGAATTATAATTGCATTTTACATTTGCAATGCTTAGCAGTTTGTTGATAGATGATCAAACATAGTTTAAACTGAAAACAAGGTCCATTAGTTAAACATTAAATAATGCATTAACTAACAGTGTGAAATATATTTGTTAAAATATATATTAACATTAATAATACACTTTTTCAGAGTTCATTGTTCAAGCAGAAATTTAATGCATTGTCAGATAGTGTAGTGATTTACCAAGAAAGTTTAAACATTAAATTATATTGAAATGTAATGCAAAAGATAAAAACAAGACTTCATACGCTCCCACAAAACATTTCCAAAACTTAGTACTAATGGTTCTCTAAATGTATGTTTTCTACCTAATCTACTTTAGACCAAAAGAAAGGTCTACACAGTGAATGCTCAATCAGAAAACCTATATCATCACAGTTATCCTTTTTTTAAAAAAAAAAAAAGAAATTAATTAAAAAAAAGACAGAAATCAATGTGTCAGTTATATATTTGATTAACAAATGTTTACATAATAAAGAAAACAAGTGATCTAATCAAATTATAAACACAAACTCCAGATTTTAATTGTAGCCTAATTCTTTACAAGAGTCATGTAATTGTTGTTTAAAAATTTAGCCAACGTAATAAGTAAAGATAATAAGTAAAGAAAAGCTGCGCACAACCCAATAAATATTTGTGGAATGAAGAACATTTATGGCTTCCTGATGCAGACAAAGTTGAGTTTCTCCTCACAGTCTTTGGGTTGCCACACGTTCCTTTCTCCATTCAGAGCTCCACACCGAAGGTTTCTAGCAGGGCACTGGGGTTCCCTCACCAAGCTTTATATTGAAGATTATCACCACTGACCCAAAACCACTGACCGGCCATAAAGCGCAGACCAGTCCACACATACTCTGTCTGGGATGTTAGAGTCTTATTCATCACCCCTTCTGTATTTATTCGAGAACTTAGGATCACCAGGTCAATGTAGTTCTGTCTGCAGTAGTTCAGAGATTCATCCCATGTCTTATTCTGATGCAGCAGAACGGGCTCAAACACCTCCATGCAGTAGAATGGTAAATAATCATGGCACAAAATATTGTGCAATTTAGCAGTACTGCGTCTTACACCGCCACACTGTTCAAAAATAATATTTGGTTCATGATTGTCCCAATAGTCAGTTTTTTGATCCTCACCTCCAGACCAAGTCCAGTTTTCTAGGTTGTTAGAAACCATGTGCAGTCCAACCCAAAAAAATGTTTTGATTTCTGGGTTAGCGGAAAGCTGTTGTGCCTCTTCTTTATTCATAGTAGACAGGTCACCGTAGTGCTCTCTGCAGTATTTCTGAGCATTTTTCCAAATCATAGTTTCTCTCACAAATATGTGTTTTCTGTAGAGACTGAAGTTCAGTCCAAAGAGACTCAATAAAATTAACACAGTGTCTGTAGCCTTCATTTTTGTACAGATGATCCACACCGTGCAACCCTTGTGTGTGCTCAGCAATTAAGTTCTGTTTTTTTTGCATATATAAGAGACAATAAAACAAACATGAAGGCACTGACCAACCTGTGGTCAGACTCTTCAATTATTTGTGTAGCAAATGTCTAAACCAAATGTGCTGCAAAGAAAACGTGAAGCCAATGAGGTGATAATGTGATGAAGATTGTCACATTGAAGTATCACAGCAGAAATAACCTAAATAAATTCAATATGTCTTTTTAAGCATAGCATAGAGTTGATTTTATTGCCACTAGATACTTCCCAGTTCCCTCGCACAGCCGTGGGAAGAGTAACAAACACTGAAAAAGTTGTCTGAGTTCATTGTTCAAGCATAAATTTAATCAATTAATCTTAAATTTAATCTTATGGAATTGTACTTTAATACAAAAGACAAAAACAAGACTTTATATGGTAAAGAGCGTGTGATCCTGGAAACAGAAATCCTCCTTTCTAGGCTGGTTTCCAGGAATTATACCTGCATGGGAGTTACACAAAAATGGTGTGTTATAGCATAAAAGTTTCCACTCCATTGCAGTCTTTATTTTTCTCCTGTGCCCCAAAGTTATACAGAGGGAGAGAAAGAAGAAAAACTCAGGCTAAAAGCCTGTTAATGTTCTATTAATATTTCTTAACTAGCATAGTTTTTTAAAGTAGTTTATTGTAAAAACACCATGCACATCCCATGTAGTGTATTTTTTCCTCATGGACACTATTTTATTCTCCATTGTCCCGTCTGTCAGTCATTGCTTCCTCACAGCCTTTTGTGTTCACTCAGTGTTATTATCATGTTCAGAATGTGAGGCTTTTAGCATTTGAGTAACAAATGTTTACAAAACCCTCACACTTACCCAGGCAGGCAAATCTGCCGATACATTTAAACAAATTGATCTTTTTAAACAAATGGATTTATTTAAAAGAAAACACAAACGCCACCTTTCATTTTCTTCACTTGCATAAATAATGTTTCAAAACGTGGGCTTTCGCAATGTTGCCATAGAAAAATTATTTTTGGTTTTCCAAAAACGGTTCATAAAGGTTATAGTTCACCCAAAAATGAAAATTGGATGTTTATCTGCTTACTCCCAGGGCATCCAAGATTTAGGTGAATGTGTTTCTTTAGTAAGAAGCAAATGAGGATTTTTACCTCTGATTCACAATGTCTGACTGTTTTGAGCAAGTTCAATGGTTTTGTCTGTGTTTGTGAGTGACTTCTGTTATATGACTGACAGACTGCAACAGTTTGAGTTAAAAAGTTTAATTTCTGGCTGAACTATCCCTTTAAAAAAGCCATTATTTTCATATTATGAATAACAGTATATTAATCTAAAGACACTTTTCCACACTAAAGAATCTTTTTTCACCATGAAGAACCTTTTGTCCAGTGGAACGCTCCTGAATGTTGAAGGGTCCTTCATGTAACGTAACACAGAATTTTTCCAGTTCATTATTATTTTCACAAATATGTGCTTCCTGCAGAAACTGAAGTTCAGTCCAAAGAGACTCAAAAAAAATGAACACAGTGACTGTATACTTCATTTCTATACAGATGATCTACACTGTGCAACCAATGTGTGTGCTCAGCAATAAAGGCCTATTTTTATAAAGACATTTTTATAGACATGGCAAAACAAACAGAAAGACACTGACCAACACAGACCTGACTTTCAGGTTCAAGTATTTGTGTAGCAAATGTCAAAACCAAATGTGCTGCAAAGAAAACAAGTTAAATTAAATAAAGCCTTGCTATGAAGAAAGATTGTCACAAATCGAAATATCTCGGCAGATTAAGATATAGCTGTACTTAGCTTCTACAGCTTAGTTTTCTGCTTCAGCTAAAGTTGTCCAGCCAAGAGCAATTAATATTTTTGTTCTGTTAATGCTTAAGTTACTATTTCTTAATTATGAATATATAACCCAAACCCTCACTGATCCACCCCCATGCTTCACCCTGGGTACGCAGCTGTCTGGGTGGTACGTTTCTTTGGGGTTTCTCCACACTCTAACTCTCCCAGATGTGGGAAAGACAGTGAAGGTGGACTCAGAGAACAATACATGTTTCACATTGTCCACAGCCCAAGATTTTTACTGCTGGCACCACTAAATTGCATTGGCACGAGTGACCAAAGGTTTGGCTATAGCAGCCCGGCCATGTATATTGACCCTGTGGAGCTCCCGATGGATAGTTTTGGTGGAAACAGGAGAGTTGAGGTGCACATTTAATTTTGGAAACAATCAGGGTTAGCACCCAGACATCCCTTTCAGACAGCTTCCTTTTGCGTTCACTGTTGGATGTGGTTCATCCTTCTTGGTGGTATGCTGACATTACCCTGGATACCCTGGATGTCACAGATGCACCAGCAAGAAAAGTTCCTTTTTTGAACTCTAATATGTCACCCATACACACACTTACACACACTCAAATAATATATATATATATATATATATATATATATATATATATATATATATATATATATATATATATACAGTATATGACATCCTGTTCCTGATTTAATGCCACTCAAAAAGGATTTAGCTCTTATGAAGCTCAGACAGACACTAAATCTGATCTCTTAGATTATGATCTGTCCTGTAACAGACCCAGTTTCATCTAGAAGACGTTCAGGAGAAGTGTGAAATAAAAATTTAATAGTAAAGTAGTAAAATTTAATAGTAAAGTAATACAATTTAATAGTAAAGTAATAAAAAAAAGCACTGAGCCTCAAAGAAAAGGCTATTTTCTGTATAAGGAAATGATGTGAGGTCTGCTACAGTAGGCGGAGACAATGTAAGCATTTCCTGCAGAGTGATTAAGAGGAAGTGGTTGTTCAGAGCAGACTGAGCTTTGCTGCAGTGAACACCAGCGGACTAACATATGCATTGAGCTTTGCATGTAATTTACTTTATTAATGCCAATAATTTGTTAAATACAAAATACACTACAATTAAGGAAACAGAATAGGCTTAAAACAAGTCTTTTAATTAGTATAAAATGTTTGTATGCATTTACTATTGTTTGTAATTTTTGTACATATTTTATAATCGGAACACACTATGCTTTAGACTAAGTTAAACGGTGGCACGTGTTGTTTGCTTTTGAATGTTTAGATGTGTTTTTCCAACCACAAGGTTTACCCTCTTTCACAGCAACGAAACCACACGGTTTACCAGGCAGTAGTCTCACGAGACACTTCTCTTACTTTAACAAATGCCCCTCCTTCTTCTGCCATGGTTACAAAAAGAACAACATCTAAGGTCTGAAATAATGTGAGAAATAATTGATGTAGAATTGAGGTTTGTGTACATTAACAACATTAGCATTAGCAATGTAACTTATGCCATTGAAATGTAAAATGTTGCTTTGAAAATTTGCTTTCGTATACTTTTTTGCAAGAGGAAAGCGATCGCAATTGTACGTAAAAGTTAAAGCAAAAAGTTAAAAATGTACTGAATCAACTGAGAGATGTTAAAAGCAGGGATGAATTTGATCTATGAATTGCATTTATGCTAAAAAACTTACCTAACATTTAGAAGAACAAAAATACATTCAGGCACTGTACAAAGAAATGTGAGCAACCACTCTTGTTATTTGTTGTTTGCACAGGCTGTAGCTTTGATGAAACTTGCACTTGTGGTTTTGGACTTTGAGCCCAACCTACCGCTCAGTTCGCAGCCACACTGTAAGAATGAAAACAGAAGAGCAGACAAAAAGCACCCAGCATGCACATCTAACATTTCTGTGGGCAGAAGTTTCCATGCCAGCTTAAGTGTAGAGTAAAAACTGTTACGTTGAGAAATATGACGGTTGTCCCTCAAGGTGGAATGTACAACAGATTTCTTTTTTAACAGTAAAAGCATTAAAACACTGCATAAAAATAATGCAAACAAATTAATTACTTATACAAGATTAATTTAATCATTGTTTTAATGCTTACTTTATAAATCCAAAATTAACCCAACTTTTTCCCTTGAACTGCACACATTGCAAACTTTTTTTCTTAATTTTTTTGTACATTTTTTATATATTTCATAACAATACTTATCTGTTAAATTATAGTTGAAACTAAAACACAAAGTGCATGCACATATGCACACATGACCACATGCAACATGTGGATTTACAAGAATGTTGGATGAAAAGGCAGTATCATGTTAAAAAATATAAGACAATGAATCATTTAATCAACCAAACAATAAAAATATCAGTTTTGGAGTTGTATTACATAGTGAGATATGTGGCCAATCATAAATAAAAGTGGCAACAATTGGCTAATTTAATTTGCCTATTCTTTATTATTCAATATCTTGAATATATAATTATTTAATATCTTGAATAAAATTAAATGAGAAATAATTCATTATGAACACATGTATGTGCAATATTCTATCAAATATAAGAATTGTCAAGTTTGATCTCATAGTGACTTTAAGGTCTCTTTCTGAATATCATTGAGATTAGAATCTCCATAATTACGTCTCGACTTAAGTATTGGTCTTATTTTCTGTTACTAGACTGATAACACTGCGGTCACAAATGTATTGTAGACAACTAATGAAGCATTATTTTGTTGAAGCCATGAACTCGGTTGGCATGATTCAGCACCATGGACAAGGGCATGTGGAACGATAACAACACAGCACCCCAGACCTACTTCTTGTGTAAATACAAATAGAAAAAATAAAAAGAAACTTGAAAACAAGTCTGATTAAGCTCTGCTCAACCTACACTGCCTAGTAACCCATCTGCACAGACCAAGCAACTCCTCCTCACATGGAGCCGCTGTGGTCTTAAACACCAGTTAAGGCAAGTTTGTTTTCCTTAAGTTCACTTGAATTAATTTAAAATTAAAAGTAGCAAAAAAGAAACTCAAAGTAAACAAAATATTGTATCTCTAGATTTAGCGTGAAAAATTAAAACATCTATTCATAACTTAAAGTGGTCATTTTAAATTTTTATAACAATGTTGAATTTATTTTTTATTTGTGTGTAATTTTAATTAATTTAAAATTAAAAGTAGCAAAAAAGAAATTCAAAGTAAACTAAAATATTGCATCTCTAGATTTAGTGTGAAATAATAAAACATCTATTCATAGCTTAAAGTGGTCATTTTTAATTTTTAGAACATATTGTTGAATTTATTTTTCATTTGTGTGTTTTCATTATTGGTGTTCACAAGAAGAAGAAACATTTTCATTTGCTCGTGAGAGTTTCACCTTACACCCAAAACACCTACAGCCAATGAAATCTGACTTCGTCGTATGATAATATACGAGAATAACCAATCACGTCTAGGATCGGTTTCCACTTGATTTAGTTACTTCAACTGTGCACCTTACCATCTCTTATTCTTTGTCTGCAAATCAAAGCAAGCATGAGGACAGTTTTATTCCTCGCCTTTGTTTGTAAGTATGATTGATAGCTTGATTTAATCGTTTATTTGATAGAATTATTATGAGACATTAAAACAAGATCCTAAAATGAATTTTAAATGAATCGTTTGTGTAACACATTCACGCCTTTTTCAATTCAGGTTGCATTGGAGCAGAAAACATTCGGCAGCCAAAACGTTTACAGACCTCTAAGCTGGGTGACAATGTCACTATCGAGTGCTACCTACCCAAGAAAGATTATAACAATATAGCGTGGTACAAGCAGGACATGGGTATGCATCTTCAGATCGTTTCAAAAAGTTACATTTACCTGACCAGGGTGGATTTTTCTGATGGATATGATGATGGCCGTTTTAGTGTAACAATAAAAACAGGTATTTATCATTTACACATTTCCTTGACAAAAAAGGAAGATATAGCAACATACTTTTGCGGAGTGATAACTTTAGGAGAGCTGGATTTCGGACCTGGGACATTTTTAATGCTTAACGGTATGTTTAACCTTTCTTCGCGCGTGACGTTCATATTAAAAATAATAAATATTTGCTACATTGAAGCGACTATAAAAGATATAATAGCATAATGACAATGCTTTTTTTTTTTTAAAAATGGCTTATTGTTTTGCTTTAAAGAAGAGCACACCTCAACAATAGTTCTTCAGGAGCCTATTTCGGATGAAATTCACATCGGGGACAACGTTACTATCATGTGTAGAGTGCAAACAGTAGATCAGAAATGCAAAGGAGAACACTATGTTTACTGGTTCAGAGAGGCTGCTGAAGAAACCGGTCCTGGCATCATTTACACCGATGACAGGAAGAAACACGGAGAGATCTATAAGGACGATTGTTCAACTCAAACTTGCATTTACAGCCTCACAAAGAGGAACCTCAGCCTTTCTGATGCTGGTACTTACTACTGTGCTGTACTCGAGTGCGGCCGGATACTGTTTGGGAATGGGACTTCTCTAGAAATCAGCTCAATACTCGGTAAAGTGTTACGGTTTATTGAGTTCAATGCAATTTGTCTAGTAATCATTTTTTTCCTAAAAATGTTAGCGTGACTTTAATGCCTTTTTCCATTATAAATAACAAAATGTTATTAATGACATAACATAAACTGTTTATGTATAGTCTACTACTGCGTCAGTAAAATAGTGATTGCAATTGTATATAACTTAGAACGTAAAAAAATATTTATTTTAATACAACCTTTTTAAACTAAATTGCTTGACTTGCATACGATTTTCTTTTTTTTCATGAAGCTTTTTCATGATTTGTTTTTTATTTATTAGCTTTTTTTTTAATTGCAGATAGCGATTTGACAACAAGCCCTTTGTTTCTCATACTGGTCTTATCAAACACCATTTCTGCGCTAATAATGATTTTGCTCATGGCAGTGCGATGTAAAGACCAAGGCAGCTCATCAGGTATCACATTTTACATTTTTCTATTTAAATCCAATTCTTAGTTTTGTTTGCAAAAAAATATAAAGCATCTTTGAATCTGTTACTTTGTGTCAGCCGACAGATCCCGTTATCAAGAGACATCTGAAGGTGCTCAGGTAAAACCTTGCAAATGATTTATACATGAATTTAGATACAAATTTAATGTCATTTGGATGGTATTTCTGAACACATTAATACCTAACATTGTCAGTTTTTACATTTTTTCAATACCTTTCAATTCTTAAAAAACGTGTGTGAGATTTTGAACAGATGCCTTTCCGGCTGAAATGTTTAAAATGATCTTTCTTTATCAGGTTGGAGATGCAGGTGCCTTGACTTACACATCTGTCAGTTTCAGCTGTAAATCACAGTCCTCTAGAGGTGCTAAACAACACAACATTTCCCAGCATGCTGACGTCTATTCACAGATCAGGTCCTAACAGAGGAACCACTGGAAAACCTAAACATGTTTCCCGTACTTTAAGGATCCAGATGCACCACTGCATAAAGCATGATGAACTAAACAGTGCGTGATAAAAATCTGATTAATTATAAATTATAATACTATAAAATACCAATCATTAAGTCTGCATTCATGCATTCAACGATTAATAAAAAATTGTATTCAAATAATTTGCTTCTGACATTTTCTCCCTGCTTTATCTTTTTTTTAAACACTTTATCTTACACAAATGTTTCTTAGATATTTTACTATTACATTCACTGTAACCAACCAACATATGCATGTGCACAGAATAATAAAAAAAAAAAAAAAAAAACAAGACCTCAATATTTATATTTGCATTTAAATTCACAAACTGACCTCAAAAGAACAAACTTCGAAGTAAAAACTTTGCAGTTCTGCGGGAAAGCGGAGCATTAATTCTACGTTGCTGCATATCATTTTGTGTGTTTGTTAAAGAATGTGACGTCCCTGTGACCATCATATTGCAATGTTCAAAGAAGTTTCCGCACAATAAGAGTGTCAACGGAAAAAAGATGCAAGTACTGGAACAAAACTTAAACGTCACCTTTAAGCAAACTAGCAAAGGAACATTCTGATTGGCTAATACAGTCGTCTAACAAACTTTAAATACATAATCACTATATATATCATTATAAATCAGAACACTATTAAGGTATTTTACTCACTGACATAAAAGGCAGCACCTGTGACTTTGTAGGTCACAGACAATATAATGTAATAGTTGTGGGTGCTTGTAACCTGACCAACAATGCTAAACCAAACTAACGACGGTTCCTCTTGAGGTGAATGGTGATTTTATCCATGGTGGTCTATAAGACACTGCTCAAAGCCTGTCCCCCTTACATCTCTGACATTTCTGATCATGTGAGACACTCTTCACACCCAACGTGTGTAAGTTCATTTCCTCTCTTATCATATAGCATTTGCTTGAGGGTTACAAACATACTTATTATAATATTAACAGGCCTATTTTTTGGTTTCGTCTATAGGTGAAAAAATGAATGCAAATATTTACGAAACGTGTAAAGTTGTAAAATGTGCCGTAGACTTTTATAACATGCACGAACACGAATGCTTCGCTTTTAGCATTGAAAGTTTAAAAGGACCCATACTTTATCAGTGCGCTTGGACTAAACAAATAACGTGTGGGAATTTAAGTCTCCTTTTTGAAGGTAAGCTCACTTCTGCGATTTCAACTAAACAAAGGTTTTATATTACCATTATTTAGCAGAAGTAAAGTGTCATATTCAGATTTAACACTCAATGTGCGTCATTACGAGATTCACCATTAATGTGCATTTTTCCTGTTATTTGTTTCTCGTACATTACTGACATGGCAGCTTATTAATTTGCATAACCAAAATATTTTCCTCATGTTTTAGAGAATCAACTGCAAGCTCAAAACTTGCCTTACCATGGGGTGTTTGTATTCAATACTCTCATTTTGCTCTTGAGTGGAATAATCAACATACTGTTGTGTAAAAGACTGAGAAGACAGAGTGAATTGCATGCAGGTACATTTTAAATATGAAATAAAGAGCTCAGTTGTTTTAACCCCATTATTTCTTTCCACTTACTTGTTTTACTTTCACGGCACTATTAAGCACATTTTAACGTTTCAGAAGTTTCGGACCTGCCTCCACCAGACACAGAGCTTGATTTCAGTACTTCTCTGGTAAGCATTTTGATACTGTAGCTTTTACATCCTTGCAATTCATCTAAAACTTGCATTGCGTTCAAAGAATGCTTTTTATGGGAATTTAACCCATGAGCTTAGCGCTGCTACTCTTTGCTCAACTGATTGAGCGTCAGGAACACAGCAGGTAAAGTTGCTGTGATAAAAGTTGCTTTTTGCGTTCATTGAGCAAATGCATTCCTTTTTTCTCCCCTCACAGAACCAAGATAGTCTGAACCCAAACTACACAACCCTACAGTTTCCTGAAAACAATGCCAGTACAGAGAGTTCAGAGACTGAACCAAGAATAATGAGAAAGGACACAATCTACTCCAGCCTTAAATATCAAATGTCAGCGTCAGACATCACTGACGAAAGTTAAGATATTTCCTATTGTGATAAAACTTCATGCTTTACTATAGAGCAATCCTTAACCTGATACGTCTTTACCCATGCAATATGTACTTTCCTGTTTTCAGTATATTTTACAAAAAATTTTTGTAAACAAAAATTTTAGCTTTTGCTTTGAAGTTTCTGTAGTCTAGTAGCTGCACGCTAGTCCATAGTCCATGAGTAGTATTCAACTGTTATCATTAACACTGAACTTGCTCAATATTACAACTGGTATGCATGCAAACTTGGAATCGTTTATTAATTAATATGCCAATGCTGAAGGGATCAGAACGTAATAATAAAACCCAAAATGTCTGAACTTTCCTTGTTTGCATCTTTAATGTCTTGTAACGGGGTCAGAAGCAAATACGCATTAATGAGCTGTTGAGACTCTTGTACATGCCCACAAGAACCAGAAACTGAGAGAGAAACATCGTGTGGTTGCAAAGACAGGATGGAACACAAAGTGGCCTATTTTTCAAAGTTTCCTAAAGGTTCATTGTTGTAGCATATCGATAAAGAACAAAAACTGGCCACCATAACTTTAAAACTAAATGTAATAATTAAGAGCACATATGCAATGCAAAGTCTGCAAAATATCATTCAGATCAGTTCAGATAATTCAGATTAGGTTAGTCTGTCACTTTTATTCCAGCTAAGTGTGTCTGGCCTGTTTGATAACCTCTTGTTTTTCTGTTTGATTTATTGAATATAAATGTTACAATTGATCTTAAAAATGTACCTTGTTAACTGACAAACATAGACCTGCAAAGGGCATTTCCAACTCAAATTGTTGTAAATTTTACACATACATAAGGCTGATCTATTTTCAAAGCAGACCCTTGGCAAATTTATTTTAGAAGTAAAAAAAAGAAGAAGAAGAAGAAGATGATGATGATGATGAAGAATTATTATTATAAAAAATGTAAACATTACTTTTATTAAGCCATTTGAAAGTAACATAAAAACTAGGTTCTTGAGTTTTTCCATGCATATATAAAGTAGATAGATGAAAAGATTAGGTTTAGAATAGCATTTAATGTTAATTATATACAGCAAACTTTCCACCAGTGGTACTGTGTCAAAATATGCTCTAAAAAAGGGGGCCGTCGGTTAACCAATGAAAGACAACTCTTCCACCTCTGACAACATTTGCCAATCCTCTCAACATTTTCCATTTGGTGGTCGGTCTCTCTCATTCTTCAAAATGAGCAAATGCTAAGAAAATATACATGCAATCATTGCATTCATCCTTGCTTTATGTAGTAGGCAAACAGGCCAAAATTGGAGACAATACAATGTTTTCTTTTGTTTTTCTCAAAAAGATTTTAATCTCATTCAGAAAAGAAGCATAGCCCATAGCCCAATGATTATCATTTTCTAAAAGACTTTGATGGACGACCTTGTGTCCCTTGTGTGGTGTGACAATGGGGAATGGAATTTATCATATTTGACACAATAGAATATAGCAACTTATTCTCTTAACACTCAAAATGTCTATTAGCTCAAGCAAAGCTCAGAAGAATTGCGGTCTAGAATTACTTATGGCAATGAAGATCCTCTTTTTATTATGGCAGCAACATAAACATGCGTTTAAAACTCCACAATGAGGAATAATCTCTGAAATACTACTGTGCCTTTGATGTATATGGAGAAATAATCATTGGCCATGGAACTGACTATCACTGACACTGGTAATATTCAGAGCATTGATTTTATTTAATGTTATTTATAAAGTATATATATATATAAAGTAAGTATATATAAAGTGTATTTATAAAGTTTATAAAAAAACATTATGAATCCAGTCACTCTCATTTTAATGTCTTCAAACATTATTTCAGAAGTAATAATTATTATAATCATCAGACAACATAAAAACAAGACACTGCTCATTCTTATCTATATTTGTTTAAATATTTGTATTAAACTGAATGTTGAATACACAAATCATTCTATCATATTTTGATCTGTTTTGCTTTACAGCTATATTTTGTATGTTTATACAATAATAAATGAATTAATTATTTATTTTTGACGTATTTATAGGCGTTCTGCATCTTCTAAACACTTTGGCATTATTTGAATGTAAATGTAAAGCATACATTCTTGTGATTGTGTCAACCAATAGGTTTTGCTTGGACAAACGTTAAATCAGATGCCCACATCCTAGAAAAATCACCAGAATTTTTTCCTGTACAATATAAATTTTCATTGTCAAGATTCATCCTTTTCGGGTGTTATTGTTGTGTTATTACTGTGTTTTAAGTCAAAAATATGTTTAATATTTGGTTTAATGCATTTATCCATTTTTTTTGGGATGTGTCTGTTACAATCTGTTATCTGCTTTGAAAAATAACAATGTTGTAAAAAAAAGTAAATGCCAGGGTAGTCATGTACTTCTCCCATGAACCGGAAACTGGACAGTTTATTCTAATAAAGAGATATTACGTTACGTAAAAGTAAAAGGTCCAGATTATGTGAATGAATGAATGAAGCGATATGTTACATGTTGCAAATGATCAGAAGCTGATTTCATCAAAAGGCCTCGTCTTTCTTCCGCTTCGACTATCTTAGAGAGCAACGACAGATGGAGAACAGCCATCTTTTGAAATTCTTTTTGAATTCATGCAGTACCAAAAAGTAATAGTGGCGATGATAATCAAAAGAAACAATGTTCTAACAATGGAGAGAATTACAAAAGTCATTATCTGTTCTGTTGAATCAGCGCCTGAAAAAACAGAATGGTGGATATAAGTGGATGTTAACACACCATAAAAGTGCTGCTTTTTTTTTACCAGTTACTTCATGAAGATGAAGAGCATACCTATAATGTCGAGTTTGGTGCCATTCCAAAACAGTATCTCCCCACACGCAGCAACAGCGCAGCTGTAAGTCTCAGAATCAGAAAATGCGAGGTCTTTCTTAGAGAAGCTGTAGACACATCGTTGTATGTTAAAACCAGCTTCAAAGCTCCACTCGCACCGACCAAGACTCGTTCCATGTACGCTGATGAATCCGGGCCGAGATTCTTCTGATTCCTGTATGATCCAGTACACACTGTTGTTTCCTACGCAGTATCGGTTTAAAACTGTGCAGGTAAGACTCACTGAATCTCCAAGATGAGATGGAATTAAATCAGGTTGATTTACAACATTGTAGCTTTTCACCCCTGTATGGAAATATACATTTTTTGTGTGAAAGATATTATAGATACTTCATTCAAACATTGTATTTTGTTTTTAATAGCTTTTAATAAATATTACGTGTAGGGTCACTCTATACACGTACTTTAAGGTTCTTTATTAACATTGATGGTTTCCGTGAAAAACATTAAATATCCATAATGTCACGTATCGCGGGGTTTCTCGGCAGAGAGAAGGGCTCGAGACTCGAAATAAACTTAACAGATTTAATCCAAAACTGGCAAAAATATATACAAAAGGCAGGTAGGCAGAACAAAAACCACACGTAGGGACTTCAGAGACTTCAACGATCGGACAAACGTGAACACAAAACACAAAATACACAAGGAAATTAACTACATTAATGAGACACGGCTACAGACAATAATACAATTAAACACAAAAGGAAGGCAGGGCACAGATAGCACGTGGCTCGAGACAAAAACAATAATAAAGACCAAAGATATGACACATAATCCAAGGTATGTTCTGTGTTACGATAACTGAGACATGGTCGTAGCACTATGTATGAAAGTGTCTGCTAAATTACTAAACTGTTCACTGAAAGGTTCTGGTGGGCACCAAACACGGTTTTCAACAGCATTGCTGCAAAAACTCAATTTTAGACCTTGATGCAACTCAAAATAATTATGTATGAACAACTCAAAATGATTTAAAACAAAAATATATTTTAATTACCTTGAACTATCAACTCTGTCCCTTCGACAAATTCCATTACATTGGAATAAGCGCTTCCACAGTAGTATGTTGCAGAGTCCGAGAGCTGTAAGTTTCTTATCACCAAACGATGCACACCATTCTCATTTTGCACACAGAAACGTGAAATATTCTCAAAATGATGGTAAAACCGGGCTTTGCTGTCATACTTGTATATGGTGGAGATGAGCCTGGGATTCTTTCCATGTTCATGCTTGTACCATGAGAAATGCATTGCCATTTGGCTTTCATAAAAGCAAGACATATTAAAGGTTTCTCCCAGTTTGGCAAACACAAGTGGATTGTTCAGATGCGAGGCAGCAAGGCCTAGACGAAAATATTAAAAGTAACAAACAAAAAAAAACGTTTTGCTTAAATTAATTTAAATACGGTTTAGCTTTGACATATATGACAGTTCAACTCACCTATTAGAAAGAGAAGCAAATATCCAACGTTTATCATATCTGGATGGATTTATCCTGAACTCATAAAAAGCAGGTGAGCAATGTCAAAACGGGCATCACCAGAGATGCAGTGAATGATATGAGCAACCAGTAGGAAGTGTTAATATCAAAAACACCTGTGCCAGATATTTTTTCCACTGATCTATTACTTCAGAGACCATTTCTTAATCTACTATTATTTCTCAGACAAATAATTGCACGAGAGTAACGCCAGCAGCCACCAGCAGTAAATAGAGTTTTATGTCATTTGTAAAATAAGTATGTTTAGCGAAAATATTTTCTAAAAAGAAAAAGACAAAGTCAGTGTGCTAGTTGTGGTTTTCTGCTGGTCATGTGGTAACTTGACCTTCTTAAGTTCTATGTAAGGGAAATCGTGATCCAAAAACTGTGCAGTCATCAAAATTAGATTTTTTTTTTTTTTTTTTTTTTTTTGTGAAGACAACAAACAGTGGCTCACTTAGATGGACCTGATATTAATCAAGAAACTTTTTTTTTAACTGGCTACATTAAAAACATTAACGAAACATGAACTGAACTGAAATCTGTGATGAGTACAATAAAATGCTCTGGTTCTATAGTCTTCTCATCAGCTTCATAGTACAAACCGTGAAAGGCTTATGTAATAGGATGATGTGGACAGTCTCTATGTCCTAAAAAAATATATGAGGGTTCTTTCTGTTGCTTTTTTAATGATTGTAAATAATAATGTAAAATGTAAATATCAAATTTAAGATGAATGACGAAAGACTGAAAATATATATTTTTTCATGAACACATATCACCAGTGTCCAGCTCCAAGAAAACTCCTTAAGAAAACTAAAACATAACATTAGGCATAACATTTAAAAATCCTATTACTGATGTACACTCAGAATTTCAAAATCAGTTTTCTTTCAGTATACACACCTTTACAATTATCACCATCAGCTATAGATAAGACCATTAATATTTAAATATCCTTCAAGAATTCCTCTGGGTTTCTTTTTGCATTGTTGACAGTTTGAAAAAATAAGTTCTGAGGTTTATAAAAATCAGATGGTAAATTAATGTTACCATTAGCGACATCCTCAAGGTCGGAGCTGGTGTTAACTGCCAAACTGCTCAAATGAACGATTGCTGCTCTGCTTGCACAAAGGATCCAAGATAAGCTGTGTGTCCATCACGTATTTTTTACGAAGTGGTTAATTCACGCGACCTCACTCATACGATTTTGTATGATCAGTCTGAAACCCCAGTGACGAGTAAGTTTAGGGGTGGGGTTAGGGGTAGGTAATTCATGCAAATTCATAAGAATTGGCAATTCGCAAAATATCTACAACTTTGCAAAAATCGCATGAATTTGTCAATTGAGCTGACTTCCGCCACGCCTGAATCGGTCACCCTCACTACCTTCAGTTATCTATGAGCAATTTATGTCAACAACAGTCTTCACTTAGCCGATGAAGTTTGCACCAAGTCAACATCTGTCACCTCACAATCAACTCAATGCATTCCAGTTTCTCAAGAATCAGTATGCTGTATGCAGATATGCTGTAAACATGCTGTTTCAGTCCATCAGAAGAGGAGGACTGCCAATATAATGCCCTTCCTGTCTTGCCCAGTGAAGCTATGCCAATGAGTGTTGTCACCTGCCCTTCATGTCTCTGACCTCCTTTGTCTGAGTATCGTCACTTGTCCGTCTCGTTCTCTTCTTGTTCGTCTGAGTATACTCACTGGTTTCTTGTGTTCTCCTCTCCTTTATATTGCCTCCAGGCCCGCTCACTCTATCAGCCACACGGCTAGTCCTGTGCTGTGTCTGTGAGATGTATAGCGTGGAGTGGCTTCACCACATGTTGCTGTCAGGCCACAGCTGTCTACATCTGGTCATCATCAACACAGTCCCTTCTCCTCTCTGGTCTACCGTCATCCAAGGCTGGACTCTATACTCTTTCTCTCAGCCTGCCACGTACTATTACACATATGTGCAATAAAGTTTAATGGGTTGTAGTCAGTATAAACACAGGACAAGTTGAAGAACCAACATAAAAATTTAAATGTTAGATTCCCAACAATAAAAGCCAAAGCTTCCTTTCCTCAAAGCTTAATTCCACTTCCATTAATTTTAACAAATGCATTCCTTTCAATACTTGACGTTAATTAATTTACTATTTTCTTTCTTTCTTTCTTTCTTTCTTTCTTTCTTTCTTTCTTTCTTTCTTTCTTTCTTTTCATTCTGCTATGACTTTCAACAAATAGTCAAATAGTCTGTTTCACACATATATTTGGAAATGCATAACAGAGATATACACGTCGTTTCACACATATTTCATATAACTGCATATACATTTCACTTTGTGTTGCACATGTTTTGTTTTTACTTCTAAGTATGTTTTGTCTTACGTACTGCTTTAAAACAAAAAAAAGTAAAAATAAAATGTATGCATTACCATGATGCATAACGCAGATCCAGGAACAGGAAGTCATACCTACACTTGGTTGCCCATTGCAAAAGATCTGTTTACCACTCATTTGTCATACCACCCTTTTTACCATGAACTTTAGTCAATGATTCACAAGCTAGCATACACACCTTCTGAAGTCAGTCATGGAATTTACTCACATAGCCTATATATATATATATATATATATATATATATATATATATATATATATATATATATATATATATATATATATATATATATATATATGTGTATATGTGTGTGTGTATATGTATATAGACAATATAAACACACACACACACACACACACACATATTACGAATAATGTATAAAATAAAATATATACCAGACAAATACATATTGTACCCATCTCAGTGCAACTGCCCATTTATAAACATGATACATAACACAAACTCAGATATACACACATATTTATGCATGCAGTCGCATGTATTGACAATTGAAAAACAAACATAAAATGTATTATTAAGTTTACTAAGATCACATTTAGGTAATGCTTTCATTTGCTAATCTAATTAATTAAGTAGCAAACATTTTCGGAGCACTGGAACAAAACAACACCAGTTAATCAGTACAGTGCAATGTTTCCATCATCACAGCATATTTTGTATTTGATTATATATATATATATATATATATATATATATATATATATATATATTTTTTTTTTTTTTTTTTAGCATTGCAGCTATATCAGATATAGATCTGACCCTGACTGGCATTTTCATTGATAGGTCTACCATACTTCAGCTGTGCCAAAAGCCACTCCTCCTTATATATAAAACACATCAATATCGCCCACTTAATTTCCTTTTCAGCTCTGTTTTGACTCACTGAAGAAATGTTACATATTTCAGCTGCAGCTTTATTGTTCTTTGGGGCAGGTTAGTTGGGGTTTTTTTTTTACTTTTTATGATTATATATTATTTATATTTATTTATTTATTTATTTTTACTCTTTAAACAGGGAATGGCACAAAATGAGAATGTTGAGACATTTTAATACAGAAAATGTTTTTGTGTGTTTAAATTTTCTTTAATATTTAATGGCTTTCAGGTTTCCTTCAAGATATGTTTTCGATAGCAGCTATACAGGTTCATCCAGGACAAAATGTCACGATGTGGTGTGAACACAATATTTATGTTTCTGGAAATCTGTACTGGTTCAAACAAACAGACGATGAAGTGCCCATTGCTATTGTGTGGATGTTATACACCCAAAGTCTTCAGAAAGTTGAGCCAAATTATTTAAAAAATTTCACAAAAGACCACATGGTTATGAATCTGTTCAGCAAGACCACCAGACTAGTAATTAAGAATGTTAAAGTAACAGATTCTGGATTCTACTTTTGCGGAGAGGCGGGATATTACATGAAATTTGGCGGTGGAACCAGACTTGAAGTGAAAGGTAATCTTTTTGGAGCTCTCTTACTGTGCTCTAATTATTATATACTGTTTACAGTGCTTTTTTCCCATTTTTTTAATAATAGCACGTGTTGATAAACACCACAATTTAAAAACTACAATGGTAAATCATTTATCCTCGCCAACTGATAAATATTACAAAGAAATCTCAAAAAAAGGTATGTGTTTTATTTATTTATATGTTTCACTCTCAATAGTAAAGTTAAATCCAAACGTGTTTTTTATATTAATGTTACAGATTAATCTCTCTAATCAAATTATGGGTAATTATATAATTATATAGTTCTTTGTGAAACCAAAAAAGTTTTATTTAAATCATATCCACTCTTTACAGATCACGAGAAATCATCTACATCTACTGAGGAGTGTTCTGGAGACATCTATTTTAAGCTGACATTTCTATTTGGAGGAATAATTTTTTTCTCATGTATTGTTCCTCTTATTTTTGCAATTATCAGGGAACACAGAAGACAGAAGCATAACAAAGGTAGCCCTTTTAACATTAAAAAATGAATATTTTTAATTCCCTCGTTAAGACCAACTGGTTGTCTTTTTCTCTATACTTTGCGCCAGTCACCAAATGTCAAGAGCAACAGCGAGATGACAAGGTAGGCTCCACAGACTTACATTATATTACTTAATATGTTACAAGGGCTAAATAAAACCACAGACATAGAAAAGCTTCATTTTCTACCAGATCAGAGCTTTTGTTTTTCTTACTTTAGAAAAAAATGTTTATAACTTTGCCGCTTCTATGAGCAATTAATTATTTCGTTTTTTTCTTTCAACAACACATTAAAAGAGTAATAATGTTTTGTTAATTATAAAGATAGTTTGTTTTTCGTGAGCGGTATTACCTATTATCTATGATTCCAGCAACTTTATTTTTAATTCTCTTGCTGTTAAGGATATAGTTGCATTTTCTACTTTTTTGCTGTAGTTTTGGATGCAAAGGAAAATGAAAAATGGTATCCAAATGCTCTAGAATAAAATCGAAGGCATTTGATCACTTCGAGTAGAATCTTGAAACACATGTTTGTACTTCTTTGCAGGAAGATGATTCAGTAGAATATGCTGCAGTGTATTTCTCAAATAAGAGACCCAAAACAGCAGGACGACATACTGAGTATACTACTGCTGTGTACGCTGATGCTACCTGAAACGTGAAACTAACTCAAACATATTATTAATTTATTATTTATGGTTTTTGTTTAACAGCCAGATAGTATCACTATTTCAAGAAATGTAATTCAAAGATCTGCCTTTCCTTTGCATTGCTGTACATAACGGTCATGTTTATTAAAATTGTGTTGCAGTTTAGTTTGACTCCTGATGTAAATTTAATTTGACTTTAGTCCTTGCTTTCAGGTTGCATCTCACTGTGGCTTAAATTGTTACTCATGTTTCTCATGGTCCCAAAAACTAAAAAAAGTTGCTTATTCGCTTTCATACACTTCAAGTCAAATGGTTAAATCTTGTAAATCCATTAAAGCCTGGGCCTTTAGAGAATTAAAAGCAGTAAAATAATTCAGGAATTACCGATCATGCAGTTTAGTTCTTTGTAATGCTGCTTTGGATCAGTTTATTCTCAAATGTAATATGGGTTAACTAATGGGCGCTAAAACAATATATTATTATCAATATATTTGATCAATAATGAGTCTTTTTTATTTTGAACTAGTAGTCGTGCGCTCGTCTGTTGATTGACAGGTCTGTCGTATTTGATGTAAGCATAAGCCACACCCTCATAAGCATAAGCACATTTATTTCCTCATCTTAATTTCCTCGTTGGTTCTAGTCTGATTCAGGACTGCTTTGCAATGGTGCATATAATAATTTCAGCACTGTTGATCTGCGGCACGGGTAAGTTTTACTACACTATAATTACATTATATTTACTGCATTATAATTATAATAAGCTATGCAAGAATACTGAATGATTAATTCGAGCTTGATTAATAAACATTAGGTGTAAGACAGATCTATACAGAGCATTTTTTTGTCATCAATGTTCTAAATGTTAATATGCTGTAAAATGATTTGTTATTCTTTAGGTTTTCTCACAGCTAAAGCATCTCAGTCAACCAATATTACAGCTCAGCCAGGAGATGATGTGACTATTTGGTGTAAACATACCTCAGATATTGGAAATTACATATACTGGTTCAAGCAAAAAAACTGTGCTGTACCTCTAAGCATTGTCTACATGATGTTAACATACAACCTTAGTCATGTAAAAGCAACATATTTAAATGGATTTCGACCAGACCATCTTGTGATGTCTCTAAACAGCAAAAACACATCCCTAAAAATTTTAAATGTGGCTGGTTCTGATTCTGGTCTGTACTACTGTGGTTGGCAAATGTGGAAGATGACTTTTGGGGATGGAACACAGCTAGAGATTAAAGGTAATACTTCTTTCTTAAAAGCGCTTTTGTAGAACATTTTGCAGACTTTATGTACAGTAAAAAATCCTTATTCATCCTTATGATTTCCTAAATACTTCAATGATGTTGTGCGGATAAGATTTGCTAAATGACTCTACATTTTAAGTCTTGATTTGTTGCACAGAGAGGAGAGATACACCACTTCAAACTACAACAGAAAATACAAATAAAGGTGTTTATGATCTGAGTTTCTTTAACACTTTAATATACAATAATACTTTTGGTGGTTTGTTAAAGTAATGTGTGATTTACTTTTTAACAGATCTGAACAAAAGCCCGATTTCTACTAGAGACTGTTCTGAAAGCATCTTTTATAAGCTGACCTTTATTTTTGGAGGCATTATTGTTATTCTCATCATCATTCCACTCATCATGCTCTTCATAAAGATTCAGGACAGAAATACGCAGGAAAAAGGTATCAGTGCATCTATTCGGTTCAAAAGATGTACTTACATTGCTGTATGGATGTGATTTGAAATAAGTGTGAAATAATAAAAAACATATATATTTTTTTAGATTCCGTTTTTGTTGCCGCAGATGTTGATTGCCATGAAACAAACCATCATGAGGTAAGCTAATTGTTATAACAAAAATGTCCATTCCAAATTTCTAACTTTTCCTTTTTCTTTTTTATGCGCAATATGAGAATTTGGCAACATTTTATTTTACAGTTACACATATTAGTTGCTTATTAGCACGCATATTGCTAGAATATTAGCCATTTATTATTGCTAATTAAGCACATAGTAATGCCTTATTCTACATGACATTAGTATAAATCCCTAATAAATCTACCTTACTAATTTAATAATAATAAATTCTTAATTAGCTAATTATTAATATTAAGTCTTACCTAATCTATAATGTATTAACAAACATAATTGTGCAGCTGAAATTAAAGACTGCTTCAACTGATGTTCAAAAACAGTATAAATAAGTCCCTGCTATTGAAAGGAGTTATAATGACAATTGTTCTAAACTATAAAATAACTTTTTCTAATATCAGTGTTTTTTAATATTATGTTTATGTTGAAAATTCTAGTATGTGTTGAAATGGTTGAGAATTCTCTGGAGCAGAATATTGCTCTGTCTTAAGGATATTTAATATGGTTATTTTTTTAAGTAAAAATAGGGCAAATAATGTGATAAAGTCAAGCTTGGGTAAAAGTGACTATAACCTGTCCCCGACATCAGAATTAGTCATTAATTATAATTGTAACAGAAGATAATGTATTAGTATACTATTAAATTATTTCCATTTGTGTGTGTGTGTGTGTTCTCTGTTTTGCTTATATAGTTTTCATTACATATATTAGTTAAAATGAATTAAAGTAATTTTTAATCTGTTGCAGGAGCCTCATCCAACAGTGTACGCCGCTCTAAAATTCTCAAAACACAACTACAGAAGATCAGCTAGAAAATCAGAGCATGAAGATGTTGTGTATTCTGCTAAATAGTCCAACAATGGCACATAGTCAAATAGAGTAGCTTACTGTAATGTTTCAAAGCCATATGTTCATCAAGACTCTAATATTTATACCATATTGCTAATGCCATACATCTAAAGCGCATGTGAGCTCTGCAATGTTTAGTATTTTCAATGAAATAAAAGTTGCAAAAATCAAATGCATTTGGAAGTGTAATTTATATATGTTCATGTTCTCTGTAAATAAGACATACATAGGCCCTCTCTCAAGATGCAGGGGTTGCGAATGATCTCATTTCCTATAAAGACCCTGACAGGAAGAAGCTGTTTGGTGTAGAATGAGACATGCTGAGGGGAACTTGAGCGGAAAAAATTACAAAGCAGTAAATATACAAAACATAGCTGTACAAATTATTACAATTATTATCCACCATGCACACATTTCCGAAATATATATTATATTATATTATATTATATTATATTATATTATATTATATTATATTATATTTTGTGAGCAGCAGCAGTATGGCCTGACTATTATGAATATACAAATTAGAGAAAATGCACATTATTTAAATACTTAAATACTACTTTAAATGTGCATAAACTATGTTTTCAAAAAAACACACACACACACACACACACACACACACACACACACATAGCGTGTGCACCTGGTAGAGCGCAAAGAGCATCAGTCTGAATGTTTTCCACCCACCAGACTGACCCCCGACTCATCTCTCAACCACACAAACACCATCACACTGCAAGACTTTCACATGACTTTCCATAACCACAGACAAAATACCCCTTGCTTTTAAGTGAGGTGTTAAGTCACAGACAATAACTTAAAATAACAACAACACACTTTCATTTTAAAACTGCAATGAAAACAAACTTCAAACTTAATATATATATTAAATATTAATATCATTTTTTATTCCTAAGTTTCCGCATTTTAATGTTTATCAATTTTTAAATCAATCAATCAATCATTTTTATTTATATATCACTTTTAACAAGACAGATTGTATCAAAGCACTGAACAGTATAAAGTAGAAGAATGCAATGATAGGGATCTATAATGACAAGATTGAACAAATTATGGTATTGATGGCATTAATAAAAGAGAAGTGCACTTAAAAACTGAATTCATGTTTTGCTGTCTTTCAAAACACTGTTGTGGGCAGCAGCTGCATTTTCTTAAACTGTTGTCTTTTTTATTTTGGGGAAAAAAAATAAATACGAACAAATGATAGAAATGAATGAATGCGCTTTTCAAAAACAGTTTTTCCCCAGCCATGCTCGTTTATGAAATCTAAAAATTTACTAATGTTTAATATGATCTGTAGAAAACAAAATGAAAAAAGACTGGTGATATTGTACCGGGACATTATCCATTTAGTTTACATACATGTTCTTTTACCCCTAAAAGACAGCACAATGCAACATGTAATTCAAAATACACGTAAAAGACCTGTGAAAAAATGACCGAAAAAGATCTAATATAACAAAATGCCTTATGTTTAGTATAGTCTTTTAAAGTCCGCTCTCTCAATGCAATTATATCACAATGCAAGGTTAAAGTGTGCAACTGCATGCCGACCACGTGTTAGTTCCTTTCACACATTCACTAATGGTTTCAGAAACAGACTTATGAATATGTGTAAGACTATGTATTTGTTGCACAGCGCTCTGGTTGCGGTCAGGTATTGTTTCTGAAAGCAATAGAATAAACAAGCGGCCTTAAGCGCGCTCAGATCTCTGTGGGTAAAAGTTTCCACATCATCTTATTCCAGTGAAACACAAGCATGCAGACAGCTATGATCTATATTTAGAGTTTCTCCTCCAGCATTACCAAGCAAACCTCCATAAATAGTAATTATTGGCTATAATGCAACTCTGCAATATACTGAATCAACTTTTTTTTTTCAGTGGTTCAAAATTCAAAAGTTTATTCCATATACCATATTGCTCAAAGAAAATACGTTGCCCATTTGTAATATTAAATGTAATATTCATTTGCTTTCAACTAATGTCCAAAATCACATGACCTACAGGAGAGATGTCCAAACCTGTTCTTGGAGGGCTGGTATCCTGCAGCGATTAGCTCTAATCAGCTTTAACACACTTGCTTGGAAGTTTCCATGCTGTCTTTAGAGGATGCGTTTCAAGATAGGAAGGCATCACATCCAAATCCAATTTTTGAAGGTAGCACAGATGCATCCCTCACTGCCTTTGATGACGGTTTAGCTAAAGAGACTTCTGAAAGTCTGAAAAGTTGCGGTTGGTGGTCAGATTGTGAGTAAATGTATGTTTTCGACCAACTTTTTCCACTTCAGTTGTGTTTGATAAGGGTCGGAGCGTGTCGTTCCAGGAACAGGTCTGGACATCCCTACAGTAATATACATTACTAAACTGAAGAAACTGCTAGTATATAAGCTCAGACTTTTATTTGCATTAAAATAAATTCGAGGGATATTTTGAGGGAACTTGACTGTATGAAAGCACCGCGTGCAGCGCTGCCAACTGCTTTCAGTTAAAAATAGCTAAAACTGGTACCTAAATGTCACTAGATGACATCATAGTGGCAATCTGATTGATCTATATAGAGATGAGAACTGAGATAGGTTTGTCATAGAAGTTGCCCCGTAACTTTTGAAAGAGTCTCAAAGGGGGTGGGGAAGTCCTCACTCTAGTTGCAAAATTGCTAAATTGGCACCAATATATACGACTAGTTGTCGTGTAGTGGTGTGACAGCAAGGAGGTGTTTTGAGCCTGTGCTTTTCCAATGACTGCACATAGGGGGAACCAGTTCATTAGCTGAGATGTTTTACAGTATAATATTGTCAGTGGACATGTTCTAAGGACAAAATTAATCAATTAAGCATCAAAAAGCGAACAAAGTGTGTCCAATAGCCATGACAGGGTTATTATCAGTTTATTCTATCAACCCTAAATCTACCCTAATAATCTACTCTGAGAGTTAGTAGACATGTAGTTACAAATTAATGAGAATTAGTTGGCATGTGGGTACAAAGTTACTTATATTTAGTAGAATATCTTAAATGGACTATCAAAATAAACTATAACCGAATTAAATTACCAGTTGATCACTAGGAGACACCAGAAGATTTACAGAGGCTCCAATCACGAGAACAAAAGATTGCGTCACTTGTTGTACGTCTTGGACAGAAGGCCTGAATGGAAAAATGACAACAGCCAATCACCAGTCATCTAAATCAGAAAGGAAAGTCTTGACTTCCCTTAACCTAGACGGTTCACACCCACATGCCTTAGAAAGACTCCATATGATGCACAGAGGACCTCAACTATGTTTAAAGTACTTCTGATATTTTTTCTACCCTTGAGGACAGGTGTGTTTGCTGTGGAAGGGAGATTTGTGCTGCAAAGCTAATTCTCACATTACAATATTTAGGAAATATTTATTCTGATCTGCTCTGCTGATACCGTGTCTGCTTTTTTCCTTCTCAGGCATCATCGCATCTGCCGTTGTATTTCAAAAGAAAGTCCTGGAGACCTTCACTGCGGGCACAAATGTGGTTTTAGAGTGTTTGATATCTGAAGACCATGAAAACTACTTCTCTTGGTTCAAGCAATCCCCGGGAGAAGCTCCAACATGCATCCTCACTCTCTATGGTGATGCTTTAACAGCAACATTTTACGGAGACTTCAAAAATGAAATGAGATTTATAGCTCTAAAGCGAGGAAATCTTTTCACTCTAACAATAAACGATGCTAAGCCATCAGATACTGGAATCTATTACTGCGGTGCCCGTGATTATGATCTTATAACTTTTAGTAGCGGGCTGTTTTTAAACTACAAAGGTAAGCACTCAAATTACTTGCAATGAATAAAAACATCTCTAAACATCTAAATAATGTAATAGTTTTGTCATTTCAGGGGTAAATACAAGAAAACATCATATTAAGCAGTTTTTGTCCGCAATGGACTCGAGTGCTCAGGTAAATGAACGGGAGTTTAACCAGGGAGACTCTGGGGATCTTCACTGTTCAGTTATCACTGAGAAATCTGCAGGAAATTACAGCATCTACTGGTTTAGACATGAATCGGGAGACACGCATCCAGGACTCATTTACAAGCATGAAAATATGAATGATCAATGTGAGAAGAGCTCTGAGAAAGATTCACAAAAGTCCTGTATCTACAATCTCCCCAAGAAGCACCTCAGTTTAACCGATGCTGGGACGTACTACTGCGCTGTGGCCACGTGCGGAGAGATACTGTTTGGAGATGGAAGTAAGCTTGAAACCGGAGGTGAGAAAAATACATATGATAGATCAAATTAAATTTCAATTGAAATTTTTCATTTAGACCTGTTTTAATCTTAGACCCGATTTCTGAGTTCACCTGGACTGACTTAAAAGTCCCAGTTTTGGTAGCAGCAAATATCTTGTGGTTGGTGATCATCGCTGTCCTTCTATATAAGAGAGTACAAAAACGGCAAAAAACATTTTCTGGTAAGCCATTTTCATATCATGTATTAATATCAGAATATTCGCTGATGATCTTATATGATAATCTTGATTATTAGAGCGTTACTGACACTGACTTTGATAGAGATCCACCTTAATTAAAAAAATGTTCAATTGTAAAATATGATGAATTCTTATTTTATCACTGCAATATAAATGAGAGAAGTTTATTTTGGAGCACATGCATGCAGCACATGCACATACATATCAAAACATGCAAATATTAAGATTTTATATACTTTTAGTTTTTCTTAAAAGTTGAAATGAAAAGTTCATATTCTATTACAGACACACAGCCATTGCAAACAGCACGATCTTCGTCTCCTGCTGATGAGGTACAATTTAAATGAACTATATTTATTATATTTTATGTTTTATTTACGTGTATACTTTGTGGTTATCTTTAGGGTGCAGCGGGGGAGTTGAGCTACGCAGCAGTACATTTCTCTGGAAGAAACTCAAACATACATGAGACTGAAAAAAGCTCATACTCACATGTTGTATATTCCACTGCTAGATGCTCTAGTATTAAATAACATAACTGTGATATAACATGATAAAATAATACTGTCCTTTATGTGTGTACTAGTTATATTTGATGTGTCTGAGTGTTGTTATGAGCGCTAATAAAAAATTATGCCAAAAACATTTGTCTATTTTAGTGTTTATAGTCATTTATATAGTAAAACATAAGGTAAAGACATTTAAATCCATTGGTGGGAAAAAAAAATTAGAAATAAAATTGCTCACAGTCTTATTCTTTTTTTACTAAAAGATTTCTTATATTATTGATCAGTAAAGCAAAACTCACATATTGTAAAATATACAACAATACTTGTATGCCTGGGCACAATATACAACACAAGCTTAACATACCCCGAATAAAAACTTTTAAGTACTTTTTACTTTTTAAAGCACTTTTAGCATAGCTTAGCATTGATCATTGAATCCAATTAGACCAGTAGCATCGCGTAAAAAGATGACCAAAGAGTTTCGATATGTTTCCTATTTAATTATTACGCCAGAATGAGAGCATAGTTCCTAGTCATATCAGTCTAGAAAATCACAATCTTTAATTTCCGGCCGGTTTTAGTACACTGTAAAACTACTTAAGAGTCAAGTTTTAAATAGGATATCTTTGGTAATTTTTATACATGATGCTACTGGTCTAATCGGATTCAATGGTCTATGCTAAGCTATGCTAAAAGTGCTATCGCCAGACCCTGAGATCGGCTGAATGGATTCCAGAACTGTAAAACTCAACTTATTAACTCTAGGGGAGTTGGAGAATGAGCCCACTTCCAAAAAAAGGAAGGTTCCTTTAAATCAAGGTTTATTATACACAAATAACCCTATGTGAGCCAGCTGAAGCGGTGTTTCACTGGACTGTGCAGTTTGTCTATTTGACTCCCCCTGGCTGTTGAGAATAGAAATTGCAAAGGTGACGCAGATAATCTCAAAATGCAGTTCAAGAACTCAAATGTTTTCAATCCAGCCTCATTTATACAATAATTTCAAGTTTGTACTAGAGGTCCTGAGATCAAGTGGGCATGAAAAAAGCTAGGAAGGAATTTAGCCAGCTAAGGTAGTTTTCAAGAGACTAATAAAAAAACGAATATTGATCAAAACATTTAAATTATAACTTAAATGTATACATTTATTTATACTTAAGCTAAAAGGTGTACTGAAACTTTGTTATGTTTTTGTTGGGCCATGCCATGGCTCTTTATATATACTACAAATGATAAGTTGGAATGTAGTGATTTGCCGAATTAAAAAATAATGCAGTTTAGACAGGTACAACAAAGTGCAAAAAAGTGACACTTTAGACCACATGACAGCAAGATGTGGCTAAAGCAGTCAGGTTGTATAATGTGCACAGTCTTCACCCCAACACTCAATGTATAACCCTTTTAAGATTGATCTTTTGTCCTGCAGAATGGTGTGGTCTTCTACAGATCAGTTAAGATGACTAAATGATCATACATCACATGCATTATAATTAACCTAGAATTTAAGATTTTTCTTTAATCCGGGAACCAGCTCAGAACTGAACACAGAGCAAATGTCAGCACATGGCTTTGGCTTTGTGTGTTTTTGCCTTTGGCTTTTATTTTATTATTTTAGTTCGCCTTCTTCTGGTCCTTTGTTTTGCAACGGTTCTCCCTGTCTAGCTCTAGGTCCTTCTGAGTCGGCGGTATACAAGTATGGGGCTTAGCTCTATAATGCCTTGTTTGGTTTTCTGTATCTGCTCCTCCTGCTGTTTTAATCTGTACATCACAAAAAAAGAAAAGACTACCTTAACGTCAGTGTCATGCTGATTAAGAATTGCCATGTAATATGATCATTTTCTATTGTATCTATCAACATTGTGTAAAATACTACATAATGTTTTGTCTTCTATGTGCAAAATATGTTTTATCTGATTCAAGACTTTGTCATTATCAAACAATTTAGTAATCTAGAACCACTGGAAATGATTGTGAAAACCACTAGGGGGCTGTATGGGGGATATTAATCTGCTTGAGTTATTTTCACTGAAAGAGTGTAATATTATACATATTGCATCATACGACTTGCAATCTGGTGTACAAGAAACACAGTAAATGGCATTCAGTGGGTTATTTGGGTTTGAAAGCATAGTGTGAAAATCTTTTAGGTTTCTAGGAAAATGACCCCAATAATATCATATAGATGAACTACGAAAAATGCATTGCAAATTAAATATAGCAGGCATCCCACAACATGCTTAAATCTATCTATCTATCTATCTATCTATCTATCTATCTATCTATCTATCTATCTATCTATCTATCTATCTATCTATCTATCTATCTATATGACCATTTATGAATACTGCATGAATAATATATTAAATGACACAATTAGAACAAATGTATACCTTTAGCTGTTGCTGTAAGATATTACCTTTACTTATCGAATAATATGTTTCTAAATTATTCATTTATTAAATAAATGTTTTCAGAGCACTAAAAACTAATTTCCTGTATCACAACTATCAAATATGAGTATAACCCTGACTGGCCATTTCATTGGTCTACCAAAGTTCCTGAAGCAAAAGCCACTCCTCCTCCTTAAATATTTGGTATATTTAATTTCCTCTTCAGTTCAGGTTTGACTCAGTGCAGAAATGTTACGCATTGCAGCTGCAGTTTTAATGCTCTTTGGTACGGGTAAGAATTATTTATTACCATGAACAATATGGGCAGATATTTATTTCAATTTATTAATTATTTTAAGGTAATGATATTGTTTTGGTGTGTGCTATTACTTCAGGTTTCCTTCAAGATATGTTTTCGATAGCAGCTATACAGGTTCATCCAAGACAAAGTGTCACGATGTGGTGTGAACACAATATTTATGTTTCTGGAAATCTGTACTGGTTCAAACAAACAGACGGTGAAGTGCCCATTGCTATTGTGTGGATGTTATACACCCAAAGTCTTCAGAAAGTTGAGCCAAATTATTTCAACAATTTCACAAAAGACCACATGGTTATGAATCTGTTCAGCAAAAATACCTCCCTAACAATTAGTCGAGTGAAAATGTCTGATTCTGGCTTTTACTTTTGTGGAGAGGCAGGATATTACGTGAAATTTGGCAACGGTACAAGCCTTCAAGTGAAAGGTAAAAATGTCTTAAACCTCTTTCAATATACTCTAACGTTCAAATCTTATTAATAGCTCTTTTTTTCTCATTTCTCACTACAAAGGTAATTTAAATACCTTTGTTAGTGCCACAGTCGTAAATGACTTATCCTGGCCAACTTTCATTTTAGAGAAAAATTACACAGAAACCTTAAAAAATGGTATGTTATTTTTCCTTTAATATTAAAATTAAAACCGCATGATTAATACATCAATGTTCTTGTTTAATATGTTTATTCAAATGAAATAAGTATAAAATGTGTTCTTTGTGGCGTCACTTAAAATGTATTTGAATTTTGAAATGATATCCGCTCTTTACAGAACATAAGAAATCATCTTTATCTACTGAGGAGTGTTCTGGAGACATCTATTTTAAACTGACCCTCCTGTTTGGTGGAATCATTTTTTTCACATGTATTATTCCTCTTATTTTGATGATTATCAGGGAACACAGACGACAGAAGCATAAAAAAGGTCAACTCTTTACACATTAAGTAAAAAAAAATGTGGAGTGAATATTAAAAATGGCTTTGGTGTTATGGCTTTTTAATTCTCTCATTATCGCATAAAAGCAACTGATTGTATTTTTTTCTGCTTTGTAGCCGTCTATGAAAGTCGAGCGCAACAACGTAATGACAAGGTACACTCTCAGCTTCACCTAATGGAAACACATTTTTTGATTTTAAAGAACTAAATATTTAATTGCCTTACCTAAATTAATTGCTGCACATTAATTATTGCTATATCGGTTTTATTATTATCATGCTATGACTCCATCTGAACAACGTCATTTGTAATTCTGTTGGCTGTTGATGACATAAATATTATAATGCCGTAGAATGTATTTTGAAGGTATAAAGAAAAGGAATAAAACTGATGTTGTCGTATGATCACCTGGATTAGAATCTTGAAACGTGTTTTATTACTTCTTTGCAGAAAAATGATTCAGTGGTATATGCTGCTGTGCATTTTTCAAACAAGAGACTCAAAACGGCAGGACGACAGAAAGTGGACACAACTGCTGTTCACGCTGATACTAATTGAAAAAGGAAACATTTTCATACATATTTCAATGAATTATCGCTTATTGTTTAACAGCTAAACAGCATCATTATTTTTTTTATTATATGTACGCAACATATATAATGAATTTATGCAAATATGGGGGCATTTAGATATGTACATACTTCTGAGTGTATCCAGATGTATATGTGTGATGTTGAAGTGTAATATTGTTTGAGTAAAGTAAAATAAATAATAATAATAATAATAAAATATATATATATAAAACATTTGGTTGCGATACTTTCAATCTGACACCTTTACACAAAACCCTTGAATTTAGGTTGAGATAAGAAGTAAACATCAGAGGTTTAGGTTGCAACTCGTTTGGTTGCTCCTTAAAGCGTCACACTGCTTATTATACATGCAAACGAAAGTTTGCTCACTAATATCTAAATAGCCGTTCTATATAGTTATGTCACATGTTTTCGTGGAGCCTGGGCTGTCGCTTTCATTCGCCTTCATTTAAATGGTTAGGCTGTTTATCAATTTTCACAGTTTATCAATTAAGATAAAAATGTGAACATGCTTTAGTTCTTGGCTGCTTTGGAACCATTTATTCTCAAAAGTGTGATATGGATACTACAGAGAGCTAAAGCAGTAAATGTATGTATAAATATCTGATCGATGATGAATGTTCTTTTTTTAAGCTGGCACTAGTAGTCGTGTACTTGTCTGTTGATTGACAGGTCTGTCATAGTTTGATGTAGGTATAAGCCACACCCCCTCACATAAAACAACATTTATTTCCTCATCTTAATTTCCTCGTTGGTTCTAGTCTGATTCAGGACTGCTGTGCAATGGTGCATATAGTATTTTCAGCACTGTTGATCTGCGGCACGGGTAAGCTTTACTACACTATAATTACTTAAATTATGGAAGATTAACGAATGATTAATTCAATAGCCGCTTCTAAACATTAGGTGTGAAATAGTTCTATGAGCTTTACAATGTTGCGGGACTTTTTGGGCAGCATTTTTTGTTACGACTTTAAGCATACATATGAAAACACTGTTATTCCTCTGTGGATTTTAGGTTTGCTTAAAGCGTCGCAGATAGAAAATTTGTCAGCTCAGCCGGGAGAGAATGTCACTATTTGGTGTCAACACAACTCAGGCACTGGAAAGAACGTACACTGGTTCAAGCAAACAAAGAGTTCTGTACCTATTGCCATTGTATACATGCTGATAACCTTTGAGCTGAAGGAACTACATACTAATTATTTAAACGGTTTTCAACAAAATCGTATGCTGATGTCATTGCACAGTGAAAATACCTCTCTACGAATCCTAAATGTGGATGATTTTGATTCTGGTCTGTACTTCTGTGGTTGGGAGAAACATGTTATGGCATTTGGTGATGGAACACAGCTAGAAATTAAAGGTAATCTGTCCTTAGGATTTTTTTCCTGCTCCACATCTAGCAGCAAAATATAACAAAAAATAAATCACATCTGCGGATAATTTTTTAAATGTTGAATTACTAATGACTAAATATATTTAAAATCTGAATTTTATTGCACAGAGAGGAGAGATACACCACTGCAGAATAAAACAGAAAATACCAATAAAGGTGTTTATCATCATTCATACAATCATAACATTAATATACTGTACAATAATGCTTTGATCTGCATGGTGATTTGTTAAAGTAAAATGTAATTTAATTTGAACAGATGTGAACAAAAGGCCGATTTCAACAAGAGATTGTTCTGAAAACATCTTTTATAAGATGACCTTTATTTTTGGTGGCATTATTTTTATTGTTGCCGTCATTTTGCTCACCGCGCTCATCATTCAGATCTGGAACAGAAACGCACAGGGAAAAGGTAACAGTGCATTTATACGGTTCAGAATATGGCATTGCAATATGCATTGCAGTATGGATATAATAATTGTGCAGTGAAATAACTAAACCTCTTTTTAGTCTCGATTTCTGTCGCAGCGGATGCTGAGAGCCGTGAAACACAACACCATGAGGTAAACTTATTGATAAAAATATCAAAGCAAAAAAAAATTAACCATAAACAAAAAGTTAAAGCCCCCCTCATCATCCCTCTAAAATCAGAAAAGAAAATCTTTGACCTGATGTATAGAAAATGTGCAGAAAGATTTAAATGTGAAAATATACACAATTGAAATTTTAATACTGAGAATAGATATGAACCATCAATTATTTTTAATATTTTAATATCTCTTTGGCATCTAACATTCTTCATGTGAAATGTTTCTTAAGATTGTTTTGGACACAACCCGCGTGGCTTTATTAGCTCTAACCATGTTTTTAAAAAGGTCTGCATAGTTGAAATAATTTAATTGAATTTAATACTTTTAATTCATTTAAATAATTTTGCTCTATATTAGGGATTAAAAATGTAAATAATAAAAAGTAAAAATAAAGCACAAAAATTTGTAATGGTATAAACTGAAATATATATATACATAAATTATTTTGTTGTATCTGATTTTTTCTGACTCAATTTTGTTTTTAAATGTTGCTAAATAACCTTTTTAATCTGTTGCAGGAGCCTTATTCGTCAGTGTATGCAGCTCTGCAATTCTCAAAACACAAATCCAGAAGACCAGCCCGACGTACAGAGGATACAGATGTTGTGTATTCTGCCACTAGACAGTCTAAAACTGGCACATGATCAAATATTGTACCCTATATTGTAATGTTTCAGATCCAAATATTCATAAAGACTCTAATATTTATACTCTATTGCTAATGTATATGTGTGCTCTGCAATGTTTCATATTTTTAATGCAAAAAAATTGTAAAGATCAAACTTATTTGGAAGTGTAATTTACATATGTTCATGTTCTCTGTAAATAAGACGTAAGTAGGCCCTCTCTCAAGATGCAGGGGTTGCGAACGATCTCATTTCCTATAAAGACCCTGACAGGAAGAAGCTGTTTAGTGTAGAATGAGACGTTCTGAAGAGAAACCAGATTACAAAACTGTAAATATACACAACAAAACGGTACAAATTATTAAAACTTACCATTATGCTCACATATGACAACAATTTATTACAGCAAGCAGAAGAAGCATAGCCTGATCATTATGAATACTGAAAATATGACTTATGACAATTTAAATAAATGTAAAAAAAAAACAACAACATTGTTTAAATCTGATTATTGTGTTTTGCATAAACTGTTTAAAACACATCAAAGGTTTCTTGAGTATCTGCGTACCAGCATGTGCACATGGTAGCGTGCAAGAGCATCAGTCTGAATGTTTTCCACCCACCAGACTGACCCCCGACTCATCTCTCAACCACACAAACACCATCACACTGCAAGACTTTCACATGACTTTCCATTACCACAGACAAAATACCCCTTGCTTTTAAGTGAGGTGTTAAGTCACAGATGACAATAACTTAAATTTGAATCAAAATGCTTTTTTTTTATAAGAAATTAACTTTTTTAATGCTATATATATATATATATATATATATATATATATTGTATGCGGCAGGTAAGCACAAGAGAAACAGGTGCAGTGAAAATCCCGGAGGTGTATTTATTAGTATATATTTTTGAAATCTCACTGCATTTTTTTCACAGTAAAATTTTAACGTGTGCAACTGCAATACTATTTTTCTTCACACATTGACTACTGGTTTCAGAAACAGACATACATCACTAAATACATATAAGACTATGTATCCGTTGCACAGCGCTCGGCCGGGCCCCTCCGAACGCCTCCTTCTGCGCCAGGGTTCCACAGAACCTGCCCAGGCTGCCCCTTCCTGGTCAGGTCTGTTGGTCAGGTATTGTTTCTGAAAGCAACAGAATAAACAAGCGGCCTTAAGCGCGCTCAGATCTCTGTGGGTAAAAGTTTCTTATTGCAGTGAAACACAAACATGCAGACAGCTATGATCTATATTTAGAGTTTCTCCTCCAGCATTACCAAGCAAACCTCCATTATAGTAATTAACATTATAGTAATAGTAATTATTGAAGCACATATTATACCAAATCAACATACATAGGTGTTTTTGCTCTGGTTCAAAATATGGTGCGTTAATAGGATTTTGCACTTTAACTTGCTAACAGCTCATTTAACTAGATGCTCTTTACATGAAAGTGCAAGTAAAAAAAGAAAGTTCATTCCATATTTCATATTTGTCAAAGCATCTTGCTAAGGCCCATTTGTAATATCAGATGTTAATATTTATTTATTTTCAACTACCATTGTTTTTAAACTAAAAATCACATCACCAACAGGAGGCGATGTGATTTTAAGTCATGCTCCTGGAGGACCGGTTTAATTCCCGTTGGAGTGAAATTCTACTCAAGAAACAGGTCTAACCTGCAATTGCCAGACTAAGGAAACTGCTACAGTACCTACTGAGCTAGAATTTACAAGAATAAATAAGCTTTTACTTAATATAGGTAAATTTGAAAGTTGTTCTTCAGTGCTTTGACAGCAGGGAGATGTTTTGTGTTTTTCCAATGACCGCACACAGGGGGCACCGGTTCTTTCGTAGAGATGTTTTACAGAATAAATGTCATTTCTAGACTATGTAATACATATAAATGTAATTTTGAGAGTAAGATGTTATTGGAACAATGACTGGTTATTAATACGATTCATTAAATAACACTGGACATGTGTTCCTTTTTTCATTTGTATTATGATATCAACGTGCAGTAAAGACAAAAAGAAAAGAAAACATCACAAACCGACTGAAAATGAGCGTTCACAAGAATGAAAAATGATCAGTTGATCATAGGACGACACCGGAAGCAGATTCACTGAGACTCAAGATCATGTAAATCATAAATCGTCTGAATCAGAAAGGCAAGTCTTGAGAACCTAAACCCAGATGTTTCATACGTCTTACAAACTCTCCATAAGACCTCAGCTACGTTTAAAGTATTTTTTTTTAACCCTTAAGGACATGTGTGTTTTTCGTGGAAGAGAGGTTTGTTCTGCAAAGTATTGTAAACTTATTTATTTGGTGAAACTTTAGAGTGCTCGATATCTCAAAGGGGCCCTTTAAATCAACCCAATAAATGACAAGGTTAGACCACATGACAGGAAGATGTGGTTAAATCAAAAGCGGTCAAGTTGCTTAATATGCACAAAAAACCTCCACCCCAACATAACCCATTCAAATTTAATCTTTTGTCCTGTAGAAAGGCCTGTGTCTTCTACAAATCAGTCAAGATGACTAAATTAACATACATCACATGCATTATACTTAACCTGTGTGAGTATGATTTTTTTTTTTTTAAACCTCTGACAAATTACTTTCTGACACCAACGCAGTTATTCGTGCGTGTGTACCGTACGCAGCCTAAGGACTGAGACTGCTGATGGCGAAGGTAGTTACAATTTATTTATTGCATTTAATGTTTAGGTGTATTTGCTGCGGGCATTTTACCGCAGGTGATTCAACCGGAGTCAGCGGTGACAGTTCAGCCTGTGAACACTACAACTCTTCAGTGCTTCACACCGGACGAAGGACACTTTAAAGCGTTCTGGTCGAAATGATCAAACAGTTCCGCTCTAGCTCCTGTGGCTTTGACTGAATCAGGCCAAACTGCCATAGGAATTGGAGAAAACTTTCGGGAGTCTTCAAAGTATAGATTAACATGGAACCAGCTCAGCTTCAATCTCTCGATACTGAACATCCAGCAAACAGACATCGCTCTGCACTACTGTGGGATGATTATTTTTAAAACAATGTTTTTTGGTAATGGAACAAGACTGATGCTTGAAGAGCATTTTAATGGTAAGCAGAGAAAGTTACGTAACGCATTAATCACTTGCATGTAAGTAAAGTAGTCCTAGAAAAAAGGTCTTTGAGATAATGATAATGGCGGTGGTGGTGTCGGTAATGATTATTATTTATTAAAAATATTTGCCTTGTTTACAGGAAACGGGCAAGTTAAGGAAAAAGAAGACCAGTGGAGTAAGCTCACTTATATTTTACTAAATGGTACTGACAAAAAATAGTCAATAGATACATTATTTTATAATCATATCCCTACATAGCACACCCCTTATAGAAAAATGACTTATAGTTATTTTTTTCTTCTTTGTGCTTTAAAGAATTATTATTGTGTGATATCACCATAATGTAGATTTTGTCTTGTGGTAGGTGTATTTTTATGTCTATTCTCTGCTCACACTGGTGCCAGTCACTGTGGTGTCGATACTTCTCAACATCATCCTGTATCTACAAAAAACAGGTACAATTCAGAGAACCTTTCAGCCTGCTGGGATTTCATATGCACAATTTTTAATTATCATTCAAATCGTGCTTTTGTCACTTTTTCAGACACATCAAGGAGCCAAATATTTGACCGAAGTCATAAACTTGGTAAAATACAAATGTATGTTTTAAAAGATGAGCAGACGCAGGTTGTATACACAGCTGTAAAAAAATGATTGATTTCGTATTTAATATTTAATTGAATATTTGATTGTTATAACAGTATTGTTAACAAATAATTCCAATCCACTTTGAATGTATTAAAACAAGCCAATTCACACTGGCATGTGCTTATAGTATAAATGAGCAGCGGGTATTCAGCTTTTCTCTTCTCTCTCCTACTTCTCTCTCAACCTCTCTGTTGTCTGCAAGGACCACCTCCTATGCACCTCAGCGCACTAAAAGAGCTTTTTCTCCTAAAAGGCGTTCACGACATTGCATCTGGCAAACTCAATGTTGCGTCTTGAAAGACACAATGTGAGTCTTGCTTTTGGAGTGCTTCAGAGTTTTGAACCGAGGATTTCACAGGCTTCGGTTTAAGAAGTTGACGCAGAAACGCATATTCTGTGCTGCTCCCCACAACCACAAACAAACACTGCTTTCGGAAGCGCTTTTCACTTCATTTCACCCTTCAAGACAACACCGCTGGATTGCAGAGCAATGACAACTGCTACCATTGCCGGCCTTTTTTATGCAGTTGTTAATTTCCTGGTAAGCGCCCGCACAGACAGTTTGAGACTCAAAAGGTCACACAGTGGTAATGAATTAAAAAATAAACACTTTGTTCACAGATCTTGAAACTTACTGAATATGGCGAAGTGCATAAGTTAAGGTTAGGGCTAAAAGCTGTTAGTGCAATCTATTAACTGTGCACATCATAAACCATAAATAAATGACTGAATTCAACACTTTACTCAGGAAAAAAAACATTCTAAGTTACTAATTATTTCATTATTTTACTTAATCGATGAGATTCAGTTTTTCAGGATGCAAACAAAGACCATTATCAACATCAAAGAACATTAGAGCTGTCGCTGTCTTAAGTATGCTCTCAAAAAGCTGTATATGTTTATGACGATGATTCACGAGAGCACGGGTGCACCGGACAGAACTCTGTGTTTCAGCGAGGACTCTGAATGCCTCTCGCTGGAGAATAACGTGTTATAATGCTAAATGCTTTACAAATGCATAAACAGATGCAGCATATGCAGATCTAATTTAATGCTGCTGTGTGAACCACCTTTAAACACAATGAATAAATAAATGTGCATTAAAGAGAAAAGGCACAGGAAAATAAGATCACACCTGTCACATTTCAATTCAACCTCCAACATTAGATTATACTTCATATGTCTTGTCCTTAAACAACGTAAGTATACGAACATTTATCATGAACATTTTTACTTATAAATGCTTCACTATTTTTTTAAGCAGCGTAACAATGTACAATGAAAATAACTTGTGCAAGATTCAATTTGAAATGATTCACTCAGAAATTGCCTGCAAATTTCACAAAGAATCACAAAGAAATAGCACATTGAATTAGGTATTTTCTTATATTCTAATTTGTTTTTTCAATTAAAATAAAATAAAAAACATGTTTGCTTTTTACACAGCATACTTTTGCAGGTGTTATAATTTAATCTTAATATCAATTTCAAGATTTACTAATTTAGCATTTTCTGTTTTGTTAATAATTAAAGCATAGCATTACAATAAACGTTTATTGAACTAGCGTTAACATAGTATTTGTAGTAACACAGTAATTGTAATTTTTATTAAACTAACATAAACATAGTGAAAATGGTTTTGTTTTCTTTTACTGTTTGATGATGCCAGCAAATGCAACTCATGTTAACAAATGAGACATCATTGTAAAGTGTTGCCAGAATAGAGATATAGAATAGAGAAGGAGTCTGTCTGTGTTCAACCAGCACTGATGACAACCATAGTGGTGTCAATACTTCTCAATGTCATTCTGTGTGACATCCTAAAGAAGCATAGAGCAGGTCATATTTATTTGCCGCCTATACTGGTGTTTTCGAAGCATGCCCAGTCTTTGTTTTTCTAGTCTCACTTTTGTCATTATTTCAGGCATGTCACAGTCAAGTCAAAATGTTAGATATTTTCTACCTTTTCCACATTTGCTTTAAAAACAAATATTTAATAGCTGATAATGTTCTTTCATTTTTCAGTCAAAAACAGAGGAGCATTAACATTTGCTCACAATCAGAAGAGAGAAATGCTGTGAGAAATGATCATTTAAAAAATAATTGTGGAGTATAACCAATACAAAGAAGATTTATTTCTAACAATTAAAATGCTAAATGCCATTTTTGACCTGTATAATTTGTGCCGTGTACTAGAACAATCTGCAATGTCATGCCCAACTGACTGCTTCAATATGATATTTCTGTTGTTTAATGCATCAGAAAATGTAACCAGTTTTTGATCAGGTTCTTGTGTACTAATGAAAAACACTTTTTACTCAGAAATTACCACTAAAATAATAAATAATTACAAAGTAACAGCATGCAACAGGCTGAATTAAATGTGACATTTTGAAGTAGAATGATTAACATAGTGTTTCCTTTTAAGACATACTCTTTGTTTCATTTAAAATGTTAAAAACTATTTTCAGTGTACTTTTTTGACTGCAACTATTTTGTCTTGTGAGGCTCGTGTACATTTGTACAGTATGTGTGCATGTGTGTTTGTGAACAAAAATATTACTCAAAACACCTCAGGCATATAAGAACACAACTGGAGTTGAAAACATTAACATTTATTTATTGATTAAGAGGTTATACACTTTATGATAAATATGGTCTTTTATTGTATTATTGGCAAAGATACTATGATTCAAATTGCATTTCTATACATAAATACAAAATCTGAGGTAGGGCCTCAAGGATTAATGACATTAAAATAAATTATGCCTTTTCATATATGCTTATTTTCTTCTTTTTTACACGTTTTGCTTTTATTGTTATTATTTTTTTTTTTTTTGTCCGGCACAGGATTCAAAATCTAGATATTTTTCATATTTATACTCTACAGTTCAACTCAAAAGATGCCATGATCTGTTGGAGGTACGTATCTGTATCCATAGGCAGATTTCCCTCATGTAAAACACACAGAAATATATGACATTACCCAAGTAATAAGAAATTTTACCTATGCTCCGATAGGTCCACAGTAAAGTGCCAAATGACACGACATACAATACAATATAGACTGACCACATAATGACTGATTGGAAGCTACTCTGTATCATTATTCTGAAATACACATAATAGTTTATTACCAGAGGACATCTATAAGGCCAAAGGTTACCTGAAGATGTCATATAACATATTGACACACATCAATAATGACCACTGAATGAAGGATGAGTGGCAGTATCTCAGTCTCCTAAATACACAGAATAATATATTTCTTCATATATATTCATATATATATATATATATAAGTATTTTTCAGTTAGAATATATGTTCTTTTTTAGCTTTTTTTTTCAGAACCCTTTGAGAAGTTCTCCTTCTTTGGTTGCCTACTGCCCAGTGTCGCCCTGTAGGTAGGAAGAGGTGGTAAACTCAGCTGCTAAGCGAGGGACACGTTGGAGAAAAGGAGCGTAAAGGGGAATCATACATGGACAAATAATCCACAGCAACACAAACAGCACATGCAAGACTGTTACCTATTATTTTTCTTTCCCACAGAATATTTGTTTTACGTGAAAGGGCTTGTAATAAAAGCTCCCGGACAGACGTACAGCAACACAAGGACTAACAGAAACCCCATCCAGAACCTTAAATATTACAACGATCGCAGCAGCCGTCTACTCTTCGTGTGCTTTGTATACTGTTTGTTGTGCTACATAACCTAGAGCTTCTGTTCGAGTAAAATCAGCTCTTGAGTACGGATGATACGATGCGATGAATAGGAAAGCCTCAAGCTGACTGCCAGGCTGCGTCTGACCTCGTCTGGATGGTTGGATAAGTATAAATTTAAACATTAAGCGCTGCATATTATTCCACACATTCACACTCACATATACTACACAGAGAGTAAGATTAAACATGTAGCAGAAAAAGCTTCTTCTTTTTTTTTGCGACACTAATATGCTGAGGAATAACTTTTTTCTTTTTCTGTTTCATAAATGCTTTATATTCAAGGTGATTATTGTAGTATCTGCATATTACATGGCTTTTGAAACCCATCACGCCCAGGCAAAGTCTCAGTGTTATTACTTGCATTGCGTGGGTAGCATGGCTCTTTTTTCACTAACTAAACCACTAACTAAACTAAACTGTACTAATCGTTTAGGTACACGTTTTGAACTAACAAATACAAGTAAATGTAAGCTTTTTTATCGCTGTGGTGGTGAAGAAAAACCACTTATTTTTATGTGATGTTTAATCAAAGTGCTTTTTCAAGTGCTTTGACTGACCAGCACAACAACTAACCAAAAAAAAAAAAAATAAAAATAATTATATATATATATATATATATATATATATATATATATATATATATATTATATATATAACTGTAACTACTCCACTCTAAATAACATAAAACTGTTGCCTAAAGCAATACTACAAAAACTAAATTTTTATCTGTATCCATATTTACAGTCCAGTAGCTGGAAAGGATATACAATGATTCATTTGTCAATATATGGCATAATATTCGGGAAATTTCCACTTTTACAGATCGTATAGATAATTGGTTATATGTAGGGCTGCACGATAATGGTTCAATGGTTAATTTCTTTGCTTAAAATATAAATATATATATATTTTTTTTAATTCCACCAGAAACATTGCACTTTCACATAAACACAAAAAGTCAACTTGGTTTGCTTGCAGATTTAATCGCAGCAAACAGCACAAACGGCCCCCTTGAAAGAAACCAGGCTGGTTGTATTGCACTTTTATTTAAGAGTAATATCTCAAAAGAATATCTCTAAACTCTTACCTACAGGTTTGCCAGTGTTTTCAGCTCATCTGTAATCTACAGAGAGCGTGTACATGGTTAGGAACATTAAGTGAACCATGTATCATTGAAAAAAAATGCTCTGATTGGGGTTTTTACACTATCGAAATCTGGCAACAGCAACCATGAACGGAAGCTTGTTAATATAGTGCAAGATAAATGCTAAATTAAATAGGAAGCGGGCAAATATCACAGACGATTATGCATAATAAACGGAGAGAAGCAGAAATCATGATGACTCATCGTGCAGCCCGAGCTATATGTGAATCACATCAAGTTTCCACTAATATGTTCAATTCTAATCCGACATCTAATAAGGTTGATTGAATGGAGTAATACCTGAGACCCTGTTTCATGAAGGCGAACAGACAAACAGATGGAAATCATTATAAAAAAAGGAGTGTGGTCCCCAAGCACAGGATTTCAGATGAGAAACTTTTTTTGTAATCTACACATCCTCTGCAAGCAATTGTTAAAAATACTGTGTAAGCTAGTTGAAGTTTCTAAAATATACACTTTTTATGAGACGATTGGTTTGTCACACATACAACACGCCTTGTTTTTCCTCGACTTTTCTTCTGTGTACTCCACTATAACTGCGTACTGCATAAGAATAGGAGGATTCACAAAGTCTATAAACAGATCACGACACAGACTCCAAAGCATACTCTATAATATTAGTGTACATATATAACTGCTAGTTGGATGTTGAGTACTACTCTAAACAACATTGAAAGGTATTATTACAGTTTTGCATGGCTACGTTTTCTTAAGGACAGGGATGGATCTATACTACTGGAGCCTACACTATGAGTTTGGCTTTGATAGAGATATTTCCGACATGATAGTAAAAGAGTAGGATAGCTTATAATTCACAGAGACTGAAATGTGCTCACTTCCCTCCATAATGTAGTACGATCGGTTTAATTAGCACTATACTATGCGGTTTTTTATAAACAGAGGAAGTCTGAGGCACAAGGTACAGCTATAAGTGGACACAAGTGGAGAGCGATAATACGATACCAAAAGGATTTCGAGTTCACTGTGCACTACTCAGCAGTTTATCTCATTATGTTTGCTACATTTAAGAGATGACAAGCAAATAGACAAGAAATATAAATCTTATTCTCTTCATTATTTTCTTTTTAACATCAGCAGTCACTTCGGAATGAAAAAATAATTAAAAAACAACCACTGCGTGATGCACGATCAGTCAAATATTGCCTCAACAGTTGCAACTGCATCATTATATTGCCTCTGAGAAAAAGGTTCAGCTGGGATAGGCGTATCAGAATGTGTGCGAAAGACCCACTCTCAGACTGACTACGAATAATTATTCAGAAACCAAACAAATCATAGGGAGTTGTCTGTGCTTTCCACCTGAAAAACCCCTCTAAAAGTGTCAGAAGAGGGGGGATATGGCTGAAAGAGAACGCTATGGAAAAGAGGGGAGGTTGAACAGGGAAAGAGTTTGACGTGAGTGCAGGTCTCACCCTCTAGAGGCCTCGGGGAGATTCACACTCACAGGGAATTGAGCAGGATTATTGATATTGGGCTGATAGCTGGAAATCTTTGGGGGGTAGTTTGAGGCCAAGGGAGTTGGTGCCCAGAGGGTCGATCATGTTCTTGTAGCGTTCCCCGCGGTGTTTCATCAGGAATGGACCCCAGTCGGGTTGAGGAGAGCACACCAACTTCAGACGCTGCAGAGAATGAGAACGGGCATCTAAATTGCATGTTGGGTGCTTGGTTTGCATCCTAAATACTGATTAATTTAGTATGTTAGTTTGATCTTTTTTAAAAATAGAATTTAATGGAATTACTGATTTTGTTGTTAACATTGTTCAAGTGTAAAAGGCATGTTGTTCGATAATTTTAATAATTATTTGCAATTATTATGCATGCAAAAATGTAGTTCTTACCAGGGTTATTTATTATAATAAAATAAAATAAAACAAAGTTTTTTTTTTACTTTAAATACATATTAACTGAAATAAAATGCAATTTCTAAACAGTTCTGTTTCTAAAAGACTAATTTCAGCTAGTTGCCAAGACAACATTTCTTAATTTCATTCAGGCAAACTGAAATAAAAATAAATACAATGGATAAAAACAATACAATTTTTAAACTTTAACTGAAATGAAAATGAAAACTAAAACAACAATAGAATTTCAATTAAATTTAAGGATCAACAAATAATATCAAAAATGTGATTAAAATGTGGGCGAAAAAACTCCCAGAAAAGACCTGGAATTAAACACTTTTCCTAAATAATATACTAGCCATCTACTTATTAAACAGCAACACTGAACAATTTTAATAACTCTGAAAACAACCCAAACATCTTTCCCTTACCTCAATTAATGATCCAGGTGCAAGGTGCATCTTAATAACAAACATGATGGGAATCCATATGACAGAACAGATCACCATAAGCCAGCCGAGAACCATAGACCAGGTCGGATAAGTGTAATCCTCATATGTCATCACTTTCCACTGGTACAGACTGAGTGCCAAGATAAACTAGAGAGACAGTGAGAAGGAGAGAGAGAAAGAGACAGAGAGGGGGAGAGAGAGAGAGAGAGAGAGAGAGAGAGAGAGAGAGAGAGAGAGAGAGAGAGAGAGAATTTGAAAGGCACCTTTATTAACACAGTATCTTTAATCAAAGAAAAAAACTCTTACATCATAAAAAATAATTTAAAAAAAATTGAACACAATCAACAAATCACCATCTTCATTAACTGTACATGAACTGAACCTAATTTATACCCCAAACATCTATAAACACTTTACCAACTAATAATAAATATGTGAGAGAAAAGAGAGAAAGGGTGTAAGAGAGAGAGAGAGGTAATAGTGCGGATGAATTTGTGCATGCAATAACTATGGATGTGTGTCAACAATGGTCCCATAAGATAAAAGGATAACATACTGTGAGAATAGTTGGTGTGACAAAGGCCCAGCAGATTCTCCAAAACTTGTTTGGCTGGAACCCAATCATCATCTCAATGTCCTCACAGAACCGCTGGAGTCCTGCACCGCAAATACAGGAAGTTTGTCAGGCTGAACAAGTGAAATAGTTCATTTTCACAGCTTTCACTATTTATCAACTGTATATCTAATAAATTAAAGCTGCTAAACTAATCAAAAGCTTTAAAGCTTAAAAAAGGCTTGACGGGCTTAGCCTGCGTTTTAAGTCAAACCTATTGCTTCCTGCTTGTTTGTTTAATTATTTGTAATGTTCTTTTTCATTAAGCTAAAAATCTTATTCCTGCTGTGCCTTAAAGTAAATGACTGGAATAAGTCTAAAGATAAATGTTCATAATTCTGAAAACTCACCATAAACGTACGAGACTCCAATCAGTTCAAATATCGCAATGATGACAAGAGAATAAGAAGCTGCAAAAGTGTCCACCAGCTGAAGCATGTACATTCCACTCTGTGCGTGAAAACACACACACACACACACACACACACACACACACACACACACACATTTAAAATTAAAAATAAATGAGATCTAATCTAAAAATCACCCAGTGAATCCCTTTAATAAAAAAAAACAAACAAATTAGCATTAATCCCAGACCTTTCCAATTATCTTAGCTTTCATTCCAGTCTATTTACTTTCCTATTTACTTGTTTTTTTATTGTTTACCAGAGAGCTGCTTTAATTAAAGTGTGCTATAAAGGTGAAGTTGTTGCAGCTGGGAATAAGAGTAAATTTCCTACCTCAGTGATCATGGGGAAACCCAGCACAAAAAAGGACAAACAGCAAACCAAAGTGAACAGAGGCTTGTGTTTGCGCAGGTACTTGGGGAACTCATCAGAAACAGACGTCACTATAGTTTCTATGGTGGCAAACTGGAGAGAAAAAAATACATTAAAGAATGTTGTGAATGAAAAGAAGTTTCATTATTTATTGTAATTTATTGCATTATTTATATATAAATAAAATATATATATATATAAAATATAAAAAAAAAAAAAATTAAAAAAAAAAAAAAAAAATCTCTATATATATATATATATATATATATATATATATATATATATATATATATATATATATATATATATATATTATATTGCTGATTTTTTTTTTTTTTTTTTTTGATCATATAACAACTAAAGAAAAAAAAAAAATTATATCATACATTTTATGATTTTCATTACCATAGTGTCCAGACCAAGTGTAAGCAACATGAGGAAGAAGATGATGGCCCAGAATGGTGACAAGGGCAACCTGGTCAGAGCCTCTGGATAGACCACAAAAGCAATTCCTGGACCTAAACAAAAAAAAGAGCATAGATCAAACCAGACTGATCAAGACTTTTAAGTCAGATGAAAATGATGTGGTGATGATGATTTAGAAAATAAAAACAGACATGTGTTCACAGTTATTCATAGCTGACCAGCCACAAACACATGCATTCATACTACCTACCTTCATCTGCCACGCTTTCAATTGGGACTTTGAGCTCATGAGCCATGAAGCCAATAACTGAAAAAATGACAAAACCGGCAAAAATACTTGTGGCACTGTTAGTACACGTCACAATCAGAGTATCCCTGCAAAACAAGGAGACAGAACACAATCTCGCATCATAAATAATCGACCATATTTCATACTTTGAGCAGATGTGTCTAATAAATGTGCACCAATGTTTTTACTGTTACTTACTTACTTACTGAAATGAATTGCTTTCGAATAAATAATCTTACTGACTGGTGTATTCTAAAGTGACAGAGCTGGCTACCTGTAACAGTTGTTATGGAACTTATTGTAGGACGAGAGGGTTATAAGACCACCCCATGCTGCAGACAGAGAGAAGAAAATCTGTGTAGCAGCATCCTTCCACACCTAAAGTGAAAAAGGGTAAAAGAAAGAAAGACTAAATGGAGGTAGAGAAATAGGATAGGATCTGGAAAAGAATATGTAATTTTTTTTTTTTTACCTTGGCATCATTGAGTTTTTCCCATTTGGGTGTTATGAAGTAAAGGATCCCAGACCCGGCTCCGGGCAGAGTGACCCCTCGGATCAACAGGATGACCAACACCACATATGGGAAAGTGGCGGTGAAATACACCACCTGAAAACAAGCACATGCACATCACAACTATATAGGTACAGACAATGTGTTTGTGAAATATACAATAGCTTTACTGTCCAACAATCAGAAAGTAAAACATACTATATTCTGACAATGTTTTTTACAGGCTTAGAAATCATTACTAACCTATGTAATATTTTTTAAGCCAAATTAGTAAACACACATTTACTGATACTGGGAATATTGCTATTTAGCTGCTAATCACTTACAGTATAGCGTTCTTGCCGAATGAAAATAACGTCAGAAAGGCTTACTCTTAACCTGTTATATCTTAGGGAAACTTTCCTAACACTGCTAATAAATATTATAAATTACCAAACCTGACATAATATGTTTATTTCAGCAAAGAGGCACTTAAACTGATTAAAAGTGACAGAAAAAGAACAACATTTGCAATAGAGATCTTGAAAAATAATGTGTATCATTTTTCAAGATCTCTATTGCAAATGTTGTTCTTTTGAATTTTCTCTTAATGAAAGGGGTTTTAAATGTGTAATAATTTTGAAAACATACATATATAACAATAATAATAAATGTTTCCTGAGCACATATCGGCATATTAGAATGATTTCTAAAGTATCCTGTAAAACTGAAACTGAAATAAGTCATCGGAACGAAGTCAACTTTTCAGTGGACCAGATGAGGCCTGCTGTGCTTCTCTCTTAAAAATCACAGTACATAGAGGGGAGGAGAGAAAATAGTCAACCTGTTTTCTTACCTTCCCTGAAGACTTGATCCCTTTAGCCAAAGAGGCATAAACAATAAGCCAGGCCAGAAAAAGACAAGCAGCCAAAGGCCAACGGATATCACCTGGGTATTCAATACCCTTGGAAATATGCAAAACATTATACCTGCCAAGAAAGACGAGTGATCAGTGTCCAATTAATCTTAATAATTACGCACAGGACATCTGTAAATACACAGAAAACTCACTTACTTGAAATACTCCTCACTAGGGCTGACATAGGTTTTATTGTCCATCGTGACATTTAACAGTTTACTTAAATTCCCGACAGCATTTGATGATAAACAGAATGTAGTGTTCTTGATTGATGTGATGTTCCTGTCCCTTAGTATGCAGGAGTCTGGCCAGAAGAAACAATGACAGAACTTGGTGTGAACGTGAAAAAGAGTTCCCGTTTTCCATCGTCATTCACTGCCTAATTGAAAAACAGTCTTAAAACATTATGTAATGTACATCATGTAATTATGTCAAGGAAATAAATCAAAAGTCGGCCTGCACAGTTCACACGCGACTTGCACATTTAGATGCGCTTCTCAAAACAAGCCACAAGGTGGCACTGCAACTCACTGCGGCACTGCACCACCTCTTACAGTAAATTTGTCAAGCAAGCAGATTTTCTGCTGAATTCACAAAAGGTCGACATTGAGAAAAGCGTTTTACAACGAATTAAAACGAAAAAATGTCAACCAGTTAAACCAAACGCATAACAAAACACCAGATATATTATGCTAAATTAATTTTGATAGGTACTGGCATTTCTTCCAGTAATCACGCCTTTCAACGTGACACAACTTTAAACGAAAGAAAAAAAAAAACGTCAATTCTGTTCCTATTGCATGATGGTAGTTTAAAAAGCACTTGATTTTACAGTTTCTGTAGCTGACAAAAAAAAAAAAAAAACTGTCAAGTCATCAGAAAATAACTTTTGGCGCAATGGGGAGGAAACAGATGCATTTGGAGAATAAAAAAAAGCAGGATGACACTGAGTAACCTAAATTGAGTGGTAGGCTACTTAATTCCTGAAATACAGGTTGCGCATTGCGCATTTTAGTTAGAAAAAAGGGTGTTGGGGGGTGGACTCACGGGGAGAGAGAGAGAGAGAGAGAGAGAGAGAGAGAGAGAGAGAGAGAGAGAGAGAGAGAGAGAGAGAGAGAGAGAGAGAGAGAGGCTCATCCTTACCCAAAAGCAGCATGTCTTTGTCTTTGCACTCGACTGTGTTCCATTCATTTTTACAGGTGGCCCATGGCAGTGTCTCCTTCAACGAAGCGAACAGGTAGTACAATGTCCAGCACATAATAATATTATAGTATATGGCTATCAAGACAGATATTATCAACATGGCAATCCCGCAACCTATAATAACAAAATGAAACCAGATAATAGAAATTACACTTAAAGCAGTCGGAAAGTCGATTACCAGTTCACTGGAAACACTGATATGACACATTGGCACAGACATTGCTCATCACAGGGGAGCATCAATTCATGAAGTAACGTCAGGTTACCTTGTAGAGCTGGGATCGCTTTCCATACTGACACCGGGCCTTGGCTGGCGAACTGACCCAAAGACACCTCCAACAAAAATATAGGTATACCGGCGAGGCCTAACATGATTAGGTAAGGTATCAAAAACGCACCTATACAAAAAAAAAAAAAAAGAGAGAACAGCTGCTATTGAAAAAGTCATGACTCGGGAGCAGCTTAATACGTCTTTAAAAAATCGAACATATTAGAGTTTTTTTATGTTTTTAATTAGAATAAACATATAATATAACAACGTAACGAATACTATAATTTTATAATGTGATAATAACGTACAATAAATATTAAACATAATACAATAACACGTATATACACTATTAATGTGTGCAAATAATTCATAATAGTAATAATAAAAACGCTTTCGTTTCGTTATCATTCTTGCATTTAAAAAATCCGTGCAATTATAAAACGAAATTTTAATTTTGGAACAGAAAATGAAATGGCCTTTAACGAAATTTTGCGTGTGTGCGTAACTGCGCGTTAACATTTTAACGCCTCATTTTCGGTGAAAATCGAACTAAAATATTTCCCGATGTTTTCTGATATGATGCCCCTTGACTGTTTCTCACCTCCACCATTCTGGAAAGCAAGATATGGGAATCTCCACACATTTCCCAAACCCACGGCATATCCCACCATGGACAGAATAAAATCCAGTTTGTTGGACCAGTTCCCCCGGGCCTTATTCTCATCTCCTCCATCATCATCATCATCATCCTGAAAGAACAGTCCACTAGGTATTTATGATCGAATGTTGGCTGCTTTATACATTTAATATATGTATTTCAACGACAATCGTCATATTATGGATCATTTTAATTATAGAGGCATCAACATAATTTTTTTTTTGCCTCGTTTCCGTGACCCGGGAATAAAGGGGTAGCACTTGGCTCTAATGAAACGCCCCAAAGGGAATTGTACCATGAACAGATTCTTATGTAACACATTATCTTGCAACACAACCAGTCATCAGAAACCAATCTCTGAGGACAATAAACCTCACAATTCACAGGCACACATGCAGAGCTCAGCATCTTCATTTCCAATCACAAAGCCAATGTTGTAACTCTTGATCTGTTTCGTTGGCGATGCGGTGTCCTAATATATAGACCAGAGCGTTTGATGTGTTCAGGCTCCTTGACACATCCTCCTGCTCGACCTGTTCGTGAAAACTGCTGTAATTATTGCGCTGTCAGAAAGAATCACGATCACCGTTCAAATCTTTCCAGATTGGAAACAGATTTTGTTTCGCTGCTCACTTTTGCGACACTACAGACCAGCGTGCTTTTGTCCAAAACACTTTTTACGACTAAAATTTGAGAGGAATCGCAAATGACAGCAGTCTTTGGTTTTTAACGGTCCAAATGAAGTTTAAACAAAAGGTCATAAATTAGAGTACGCTTTTACATATGTGTGTTTTAAACATTTCGGTAACGGAAAAACTACAAGTTAATCGCAGCGCATTTTTACCTGTCGCCAAAGACGCCAGCGAATAGATTTTGGCTACGAGGTAACCATAGCAACAGTAAGCCGCTCCAAATAACCGTCACTACTCAACTCCTAGCATAAATTTAAATATAACAATAAAACGCTTTATATTTTTAAAGGATAATAGTGATTGTGATAGCGCCAGATGACATTGTTTGAGTGAGACAAACCTCCAACCTTATCATGATTTTAATTATTATTATTATTATTTTCAAAAGCAAGTGGTTTAAATAAAGGTCTCGCGAGCGAAATTCAAACTGTAACGGTCGTAACGGACAAAGCGGCAGTTGGATGCCTTTGGTTTTACAGTGCTGCGACATGTAAAATAGCTAGCTTTTGTGATTGCTCAAGACTCTCCCCGTTTGAAAGCTCTACGCTCAGGGGTGATTGGCTGATTCAACCGGAATGAAACGTTCCTTAACCGTGCACTTACCCCGGTCACCGTGCCAGGCAGAACAGATGTATTGCCATCTGTACCTAGGATGATGGTGGTCTGGCTCATGGAGGTCCAGTCACCAGCGGTGTTGTTATGCTCCGCTGCGATCCTTACAGCACTTTGATTGTTAGACATGAAGTCCGACGTGGCTTTACCGGTCGAACCATCCATTTTACCGACGGAATCCTTGCGCGCGGCAGAATTGACGGGAGCAAACGTGGGTCCAGGTGCAGCGTTTTTAAACGTCCCGTATGCTTTATTGGCTTCCATTTCGCACGGTTTATTTTCCGAGGGACAAAAAGTTTTCCTTTCGTTTACAGGCGGCGGTTGAGGCGCCGGGTTCCCGTTCTCCGGTTTGTTAGTAGTTGTAGCTCCAACCGCTCCCCCAGATGGCTGGGGCGGAATACTGTTTGACGGTTGTCTCAACATTTCCCCGTGCTCAGAAAAATCCTGCAACGTTAAATACACATTAGACAGGATCGGTGTAATTAACGCAGCCTAATAATTAACTGCTCTTTCACACACAGTGACCGAGCGTTTTTACACAAACCTACCCCTAAATGTTCACGCTGTCGTAATATAACTTCTGCGATGTATTTTATGCTATAGAGCGTTTCTGGACATGTCTGCTCCACTACTTTGATTTTCAGCTCACGGACGGTAGCTGTTTGCTTCTTGCTTTTACCATTAGAGAAAGATTCTTTAATTTTACGCCTCATTTACCTCCTGTCATTCAACCCCGGCACATCCCCTGGTTTTATGGGCAATAGACAAGCTGCCGGGCTCGGCCGAGGCTTTTCCCCCCTGCGGCAGGCACCAGTCCCGGTGTAAGTGTGCAGTGCAAACCCGGGTGCAAACATGGAACATTACACCAACAATTACATAGCACCATAGGTGATCACTGTCCTAAAACCCTCTTAAAATGGGTTAAAAATATCCCAGTTATCTAAATACTAAAAGAGGAAAAAAAACAATAAAAATGCAGAAATAACAATAAAATAAATCGGCTGTCATATGAATGCTTAGCTGCTACTAAGAAGGTTGTAAATGTGTAATTGTTATTTTTTAAGCTGATAAACTAAGTACTTTCCTTTGAAAATGCGTATAAATGCCTGCTGTAAAGTTTCAGCACCGTGGATAGCGACACTTGGTTTATCAGCGCACTCACAAATAATACTTTTCTCTCCACGAGACTGTTCTAAATAATTTGTAAACTGTTCGCAAAACACGCAAAGCGTAAAGTAATGAATGTGCCGTACTTACCATTTGTGCAGAGTCAACAAATGTGGGTTAATAGCAGAAAACAGCTGGAAAGGCGGCAGGCGGACTGAGTTTGGCTGTGCAAAGTGCAAAGCTTTCTATATCTCCGTGGGAAAGAACTGGTTTGCGTCAGTGCGTGGCAAGGTACCCTTCGCATGACATTTTCTTGATAATAGGGCTTTGATAAATCATTGGCCTACGATTCTGATTTTTAAAGGGGCAACAAGCGAAGACGTGAGCTCGTGACACACAAGGCAGCGCGAGACTACGTTTGGGGACGGACCGGCTCGTGACTGATTAATAAACTTGTCCCTCAGGACTATGTAAAGATGTTCATCTGACGCACGGAGAAGATTCTGCAGACGCAGGCATCGCGGAGACTGCATAGTTGACCAACTCCAATAGGCTACATATAGCTAGATAAATATAATGACTTTTCATCATGCAGTATTATTAAAGATAGATAACGGGCCCGTTTTATGTTTTCTAATTACATCTTATCACAGTTAGGATATTCGCAAGCAATGCACAGATCTGCGTCAGGTCTGGCTTTTTTATTCAGATAAGGCCGTTGAAATATGATTTTTGAACGACGTTGCTTATATTTTACGTGAACTGCTGTACACAACCAAGCAGACGACTTAGGAAAATTTAAAAAAGTACTATAAAAAAAACTTTCATAGTCTATTTTCTGTAGCATATGAGTAATGGATTTCATGGTTCATAGTTCACACGTCAAACGAACGCACGCGCGCCCTTATGCGTCACGGGCACGCATATTCAAGTGTGAGAAGTGGGCGAGGTTTTCAGAGGAGTGGAGGCACTCATTTGTTAAACTTTTACGCAAGACAAAGGAGGAGTAATTTTCTATTTTTAGCTTCGATGTAACCACACCGCATCGAGCGTCCAAGCATCATCCCCCAGAGCACTTTTTTTTTCAACGTAGAAGCGCTGAATTGAATATAGCATCTTTATGAATAACAATTATTTAAGGAAAAATAACTTGAACACACACGTATAGACCTAAAAAAACAACAACCTACATTTAAGTCGATTCATAGCTATTTGAATGTGCTGAGCTGTTAAATATAACACAATGACGCTTTTTGGTTAAAGTTCTAATAAAACGCCCAAACAAGAAATATAACACCGTCAGTAAATAGTTGTTCGGCCGGCTCGGTTTCTCAGTCTTGCTATCACTCTATACATGCACGCTGCTGCAGTGACCATCATAAATCTGCGGCCGCCTGTGATAAGCCTCTATACGGCTGGATTGGCTCTTCGCTCTGGGTTTAATTGCTTTGTCAACAGAGAATAATTGTAATTGATTTCTGCTTCTCTTTGCGTGTCACCTTTATACGTTCTCTTGAAAGCACGTTGAAAAGAAACACAGCACGCCTTAAGTAGAGAGAGCCAACGAGAAAACGCGGGCTTACGGTGGTCCGCAAGCGGCCAATCATTTACCCAACGATTAATTCAGTTTATTACGGTTTCAGATTCGGAAACGTTTTATGTTTAATACATTTTTTTTGTTATGTGGGTATTTTGAGAAGTTGTTTTTGCTTTGCTATAAAGATGACATTGGACACGCTGGGTCTGATAAGGAATGAATTACGTTTAAACTAAGCAGTTCTCTCCACTTTCTTTCACTCTGTAATTAATTGCATAAGATAAGATTATGCACCAGCCGATGGTCATTTGTCTTGTTAGTATTTGTTGTTAAAACGACACAAAACGTGCCAAAAGTTATGGAATATTAAAGGGCCTTAAACGAAATGTTTCTGCAAGCAGTTTCTCTTCCGTAGACATTTGTTATATTTTACTGCATTGACAAAAACGTCTTCATAATAGGGTGTTTTTTTTTTTTATAACCAGGGTCAGTCTTGAACACCTACGCACTACGGCGTGCACGCGCACTTAAAGTGTAAGTGTGGGTATGGGAACATCTCGTACGTGATGCCCTAAAAACCCCCACATTTGAGCAAAACCGTCACTTCTTTTAATGCATGCTCCAAATATAGACCCAGCTCACTCAAATGTCATGCCAAACATAGATCAGCGGGTATGCAGTCATGCCCATATTATCTTTCTACACAAAAGCAGCTTTCTTTTAAGCACGAGGCATCACTGACTGCCATTCAAACGACACGTTTTTGTTTATCTTCCGGGATCCTAAGTCGCACGTTTTAAACTAATTGAGCTAATATTCGAGGCTCCCCCTAGTGGACAGGTTCTGTTATGACAAGGGTCTCCTTATTCTGATTGGAATAATTATGGCGCTGAGAGGTAATTTTTCATTATGACAGCTGTCAGTGCAACCAAGTGAGGTAAAACCAACCGATCTTCTACCATATCGGCCTGTTTGCTATTACTATGTCTTTAATGTTTCTGCGCTAAGCATACATAGGTCTGCAAATTACGTCATTTCGTGATGAAGAAAAAGAACCCAATCTCTAACGTTTTTAAAACAAAAAGGTATTGCTTAGTGTTACTTTTGGCAAGCATAAATCGTTACTTATAAAGAAGCACGGGCACTTAGATTTCATGGAAGCATTTACTTTAATTAGGTTTTATTATTCAAACAATTGGGAAATGAGATTACCAGTGCTTTACATGAAGAGCCAAAGAGGCCCAAACATATGGGCATTAAGAGATTTAAAACAAAGACTGACTTTCATTAGTTATTTTAGACTTTCGTTGTTCTTTGGTCCTGTTGTTCGTCACAGAGAGAATGACTTTTTACTCCACATTCAACTCATGAATGATTGACGTCTGGTAGAAAAACTTTTTAATAGAATGTCTCAAGTTATTAAACACTGCATTGCTCAAAGCCTTTCGTTTTTTCCTCTAATAAAACCTCTTCATTGGAGGCTGTAGGTCTGCTTCCGGCCAGCGATGTCAAGCGTGATGAGCAGCGCTCTGGGGTCCTTTCTGTTCTTATGCACTGCGATTTGACCTGGAAGTTCCTCTCCTGCACAAGGAAAAAAAGAGAGAGTGGGAAAACAGATTCGACACGGATCAATCTTCATGGCGACATGCCTTCGCACCAGCCAGAAATGTAAGTTATTTGAGCTTTCCTGGCATGCGTTTACATGCAAGAGTAAATACTCACTCTTTATTACCACACAGCTCAGCCACAACCGACACTTTTCCGTCAAAGCTCGGAGCCGTGTGATACCAAAAGTGGAAATATCTACCGCTTCTCATTGAACAAAACCGAAACTAGCCGATAAGAAAAAGATCAGATTAAAAAGCTGAGAATGAATCAGGGGGAGGATAACATGCAGCTTGGCTCCAGATGGCAGAGAAAGCTGCTGCTCGCTACAGTATGACTACAGTAGGAATACAGGCGGCACGGTTTATCGGGAAGGCCCGAAGACAATGACGATGATTACACCAGATAATCACTTTGATTAACTTCACGTTTCACTGCCAGACGTAAATGAATGTTTACCCATTTGGCAAACAAGCCCTCTGCCCCCCCATCATTTCTTTCTTTGCTGCAGGTTACATGAGATAAAAATATGCTGACTGCAGCATTTTGACGCGAGGAGATGGAGAGAAGTCAGATTTCACCGTCACAGTGCGCTGCAACTGTCACAGTGGTTTTTCGTACCTCTTACTGGCAAACGACCCCCTTAAAAGAACGTTAAATTAATTTCTTCGCAATTCACTTTTTGCTGAACTCTGCATTTTTGGATGCAAGTACAAGGCTGCCTGTTCACACCAAGACAAATACTATAAAGTTTAAACAATAATTATTTTATCATTATTATCGAACAGGGAAGTCTATACCACAACTGTAATGGTAAAGTTGGGGACCAAGAAAGGTTCACTGATATATAATAAAGAATATTTATATACATCAGTGGTTCTTATACCGGTTTTCGGAAAACATACTGTGCTAAAATCATAACTTTCGGTTTTAAAAATGTTTCTGGTGCAAAGTGTTAGCACAGAACTGGAAGCATTACCAAAACGCAGATGAAATTGCCAGAAAAAGAAACTTACTGTCAAGTACGTTTGCACATGCAAGTAATTTGTTTTGGTGTCACAAGCTTACAGTACAGAGACAACACACAGATAACACAAAAATAAGATGTAAATAAAAATAACATGTAGAAATAAACAAAAAAAGTTTTTTTTTTTTTGTTTTCTCGCAGTGATATAATGGAAGCGACTGAATTTCCTTAATAATTTAATCCTTTTAATAGAAATGGAATAGTTTAATAGTTAATAGAATCACTAAGCAGAATCAGAACTGTAAGATATCCTATAATTCCCAACCTTACACGCTTATGATACACAGAACATAATTTATGCGAATGCTAATATAGTTACCGTTATCGTTCTTGGTGTGAACGAGCCTTTAGAAACTACTTGGCTACAAGAAATGCACAGTCAGGAATAGAAATCTGTTCAATACCATAAAAAAAAGCACAAATAAAAAGCCGAAGCCTATTTTTTTTTTGCAAAACAATTGATCTAGCAAGAAATCCTTTAATTAAAGTCAGCTGTGCAGTGAAAACTTGACAGATCGCATATTGCCTACCAAAAGTAAAAAGCACGCACAGTGGGTTTTCTCTTGACCAGTACGAGCACAAATGATAGAAAGATCTATTAAACTTCAGCGCCCTGCAGAAAATGGCTGTGTGCATCACACTGGTGTGTGTCTGCACTTCATAACAAACACTCGCCCGGTTTCTGCCAATGGGCTTTGATACACAGAGGTCTGTAGAGAGAACCAAGACACAGAGAGTGAAATTACTTGACCCTACAATTCCTGGTTAAGTCTCGGAGCAAAGCAGTTTGGGATGTACTTACTGCGAGATTTTATTCGGAGTCTACAGAGGTGAGAAGACGATTGGCGATCTATGAGAAAGAAGCTGTTGGTGCGCGTTAATTAAATGAAGGAGACAAGGCTGCTTCTAGAGCCGTCGTACATCACAGTGCCATTTGCATTAAACATGCTAATGCAACCAAGGGTGACGGAGGCTGAAACGAGAAACGGACGAGACAACGTAAAACATCTTGATGCGTTCCTTGAAGTAATGCGACTGCTAATCATCAAGCTGGCGCGTAATTGTAGAGAACAAACGTCAAAGTATGCAAATATTAATTTAAAGGAGTAGTTAACCAAAAAACAAAACTTTGCTGAACATTTACTCATCCTCGGGCCATCTAAGGTGTAGATGAGTTTGTTTCTGCTTCTGAACAGATTTGAAGAAATTTCCTCTAAAGTGAATGGGTGCCGTCAAAATGAGAGTCCAAACAGCTGACAAATACATCGCAATAATCCACACCATCCCAGTCCATTAATTAATATACTGTGTAGCAGGAGATAGACCTTTTTACTGGAGGAGGCGTTATTACGGATAATGGACTATTATAATAATCTATTATTTGACAGTTCAAAATTAATCTTAATGATTATTTATGGATTATTAACCACGTACCATGCAAGTTTTAGATTGCAGAAGACTCTTTTTGTTCGGCAATTTTAACTAAACTACTGCCGATAGACATGGTGCACTTTGTTGCTTTGGAGGCTGCTTCGGAAAAAGCCATCTTGCAGTGTTGCCATGTTCTCATTTTAACCAGCTCTTTATGCATGTTGTTTGGTCTTATCTCATAAAGATAGGCTGTTAATAAAGCGGCCTTTAGTCTTTAGATGTGCTTTTTTTTTTTTTTTTTTTTTTTTTTATTGTGAAATAAAGCATTTGGGTGTTTTAGTGTTTTTGTGCTCGTCTTTGTTTGCTTGCTTGACTGTTTTATAAAGATCTGGCAACACTGAGAATTTACCCCGTATTTTGGTGAATTATGTGCGTACAGAACGCGATTAAGGAGTAAAAGGTAAACTGAATTTAACATGGCCATTGTGATGTCTTGATTAGCTGTTTGGATTCTCATTCTGACGGCACCCATTCACTGCAGAGTGGAACTGGTGAGCAACTGATGCAATCATAAATTTCTTCTGTGAGGTAGGTTTGATGTGAGAGGAGCTAACTGATCGTTCGATTTAATCACCATTGGTGGCACAATTTATTGTAATGCTTTTTCTCTCAGTTGGTCAGATCAAAGTGTGGCAGACCTATTACTTTTTCAGATGATAATATCCAGTTAAAATTCCTATTTGGGTCATATATTCAAAGATGTAGTTTAGAATCAGTGATTATTAAATACTGGTTTCCCACCGATGCGGTGACTGACAGATCTGCTCTGGATCTGCGGCGGAGCACAACCCACGCTTGGGATATAATTTTGCAAAGACTTACGCACTGCAGCTTTAAAGAAAAATAAAACGGATCTGAAACAGATTTTAGAGTTAAATGAAGGCAGGATTCTCATTTTTGCGTGAACTATTTAACACTTTGAAAGACATTGCTTTTGCAACATGGGCTTGTAAATGAAATGCTCTATCGTTAAAGCGGTTTTCAGGGCGGGAAAAAGCCTTCCCAAACACCGCGGTGCAAGATACAAAAGCTGCATTATCAAACTTCTCTCTCGCTCTGCGGAGCATAACCTCATAAATCTGGGGCCCCTGTAAAGGAGATGCATAAAACAGGCCTTCGGAATCACCAGCTCACCACAGTGCCCCCGTCTATCAAATAATCGCACCTCCCCCTAAAGAAACCTTGCTCTGACACCTCAAGGACCTTTACACACTGCAGACGGACTGCACTTCCCATGAGTTTAAACTACTTTACAGAACTACGCAAAGCGCCGAGCAGCCCAATTCTATTACCAATATCTCGGCTTTTGAACACTTATTCGGAGAGCAGACGTGACGTGCAATAAACTTTCTACCCTCAAAACGTCCCAAGACCACTCAACACAGGGTGACCTCTTTAATTCGAGCTCAAAGGTTGGTTACGCATGACAAATGAAGCTTTTCAAGAAAATGTTCTCATCTTTTCCTTTTAATGATCGGCAAAACCAACTAAATCATGACAAATGAAGGCCGCTTTAATTGATAAGACTGGCGTTTCTGAGGGCGTTTCGCATTTCCGTTGAATACTCTACCTCCCCTCTCATCACACATCTGAAAAGTAATTACTAAACTAAACACAAACAGGGGAAGAATCCGCGCGACCTGAGCGTGAGCTGACAGGAACGCATTTTTCAATCATTTTTCTTCTCTATTTCTTTTATGCAAATGACAGCTCGGCGACGTACAACACAAAACACATTATCGTTTGGAAAAGAAATCCAATTTAAACTCGCAAGTTACAAATCATGTGTTAAGTAAATTGAGAAGAATGTCAAATGCAATTCTTAATATTATTTGAAACTATATTTTTGTGGGATGCATTGCAGGAAAGTGCGGTTCCTATCTTTTCGTTTAATAAAAATAAAAATGAATCACGGCGTATAAGGTTTCAGCTATTTTTTAAGGGTGCCAAATTAAGATAAAATATAACTTTTAGATGCGAGTTTCAGTTTTTGTGAACGGCTCCTTACTCATGCTCACAGTAAGTACGGTTTTGGCAGGTCATGATTAAATTCTTTTTTTGTTGTTAAATGACTGTACTAAATCAATAAGATAAACTCGCGTCACTATTTTAACACATGAATGCAACTGAAAAAATATATACTGAAAGAAGGCTAATTTTACAAAAAAGAATAGACGAGACTACCACAGCAGACACAATTGTACATTAATATACACTTCTGTGTGATTGGGGTTGGTAACAAATAAATAAATAAAATGTTATTATTATTATTATTATTATTATTTTATTTTTTTGACTATTTATTTGATGAAAAATACCATAGAAAAATTAATATTAATTAATTCCTTCCCTGTCATTGCAACGCTGAATTTGATGCTTATAAGAAACGTACAATTAAATAACATTTTAAAACTAAACAAATCCATAAAGGGTACTTTCAATTACATTACGGTATAATCATGCCCAAAAACATGTCTATCTTATACCAATTGTCCCATAATTTCTTTCACACACATTTGTTCATATGATTTTGACACCAACAAAGCAAACAAAAAGAAGAAAACCTAAAACCTATATAGTACTAATCCAGATGTGAGGAAAACATGAACTATAAATTACTTAAGTCATTATAAATGACTAGTGTTTATATTTGGCATTTAAATGACTACAAAATGGCCAAACACGCCACACAAAATATTCACAGACTGGGCCTTCTGATTATAATCTGTCGCTGTTATCAGTAATGCAGAAGTAGCGTTAGCAGACCTTCAAGCGGACAGCACTCTTATCATTGAAGGGCTCCTGCAGGGACTGTCCGTGGTAATGCCCGTGGACAGCTACAGTTAGGCCACAGTCATTTATAATAGCGTGCTGTATCAGAGAAACTAGCTAAAGCACCTTCATCCATCTGCGCATCAGATGACATTTCTCCGATTCCCATTATGATAAGACACACTTCATCTGTTAGCACGGCCGGGATGCTGTCTTGCCATCTACGGACATACTGAGCCTTGATATAAATGTAGATGGTCTGCGGTGCTCTTATACCTAAACATAAGCCAATATGATTTTTTTTTTTAAGACTTTCTGATTCTGATTCATTTCCGTCTCGTCGTTTATATTTTTCTTTCCATTATTTGCTTCTTTTAAATGATAGAGGGCTGATATGCATGCACTTTTGCAGTAGTCAGTTGAAAATTAATAATATAAGGATAAATTATATATATATATATATATACAATAAAATGACACAAAAATGTACGTATAAATTTACAGCTTTCTGGCTGATATCCATTGCTGTCTTATGGTTTCTTGAATCCTCTTTACAGGAACCAAAACATTTTAAATGAGCAAATGTAACAATTATTACACTTCAAAAAGTATTATTAATATAACCATACCACCATTACAATTACATTAATGTTATTATTAAGTGACTAAAAGCAAAGGCCTTTTAAAACTTATATGACACACATATATACCATATTAATACCATATTTTGTTTACTTTTTATAATAAAAAAATCTCATGCATTATTGACAGGATCCAAAACTAAAGTAAACTTCAGTTAAATTCTTTTTATATTTAATATTCAGTAGCGACAGTAACTGTCATATAACAACAAAATAAATCTCTTACCTGTGTATTTAGATGCTTTGAAATTAATGCATATTTAAAAAAGTGTTAAGTGGTGAAAATCGTTTGGGCTCATAACAAGTCAACCGATTATTGATTTTATGCAAAAAAAAAAACAAAAAAAAATGCGAGTGTTAGAACAACGTAAAACATGGGGGTCGCAAAAACAATGTCCGTAAATAAATCTGTCTACAGTCGGATGTGTCGTGTCATCTCGAAACCCTATTGGAATAATTCTCAAGACACAATATATGTATTTATCAACAGAAAGAACAAACTGCATGGTTTATGCGGACGGACTCTAGAACTGCTCAATCATGTGTCTATCTCTCAATGACTGACGGATAACCTGTGTCACTGTCTAAGAATCAGCTGTCAGAGTAAAGAAAGATAAGATACACCTCCCCGTGACACACATCTTTTTTGTCTTTTAAAGAAAGGTGATGGCTGCATGTGTACTTGCCAAATCTCATCACGGTTTAAAGACAGGCGCAAGTGCGCGCAAACACTGGCGTGAAGACCGTTAAAACAAATAGGAATCGTGTGTGAACGGGATACAAACCGGTTTTGACAGGGATAGGGCTTTCAAGTAAGAACACCGTCTGTTTCCAGTGAGTCTTGGTGCAGTCTGGAGCAGTGGAGAACATGACCTACAATGAAAACAGTCGAATTCTTATAATCAAAAATAATACGACCAATAAGGACCAAATAATACTCACTTTATACCAGTAACCCCCTAATAATCTGACACTTGCAAAACACATCAGCTATGGGTGATAAAGAGGCCTGCCTTTTTGAAAGGCACCACTGCTTTTGTGTGATGTCGCATCTACCTGTATACGGACGCTAATTTTTTCCCATGCAATAAAAATTAAAAAAGGTAATTGCGACGTTTTGTGTGACAATTCTTACTCTTTCAAGCTATTGCAAATTATATCATACTTATAAATAAATAAATAATTTTTTTTTATCACTTGGAAATGCGAGATATGTAAACTCAAAATTGTGGGATATTAAGTGAAAATTGCAAGACAAACTCGCGATACTGAGAAAAACGACTGGCATGTAGTTCAGTGAAGAAAATCAAAATTGCAAGATGCAAACTGTGCTGTGCTCTAAACTTTTAACTGAGAAAAAAAGTATAAAAATGTGTAAAAAAAAGTAACGTCTGAATTATGAAAAAATGTCTCAATGCGAGACGTAATTTCGGAGGTATGATTGTACATTATAAAACAATAAAATAGTGGGATGCCAGTTCAGAATCACAAGATATAAACTCACAAGTCAGAACTGAGAGATACAAAAAATAATAGTTACCGAAATAATAGAAATAAGCTTCCATACATCCTGGCCAGTAGGTGGCAGTATAAATTTAAATGAACAAAAAAAAATGAAGTGCAAACAATTTCATTACAAATTCATTACAAAGTAACAATGTAGACTGAATTTAAGGAAACTGGAGAGTAGTGTGAAATAAAAAAAAAAAATGCAAAATTACATTTCCCAGGTCAGAAAACAAACCAATTGCTCATTTAAACTGAATCAAGCCTAAGCAAACATAATTGCTGTGGTTATCCGCCAGATCATTAACACAAACTGTTTAAACAATGTGTTCAGACGTCAAAAACAGGGCAAAAGAGCCCTCCACATCCTGCTGCTTAAACTCCCATTATCAGAACCCAGCGCACGATCGCTCTCCCGGCGCCTGACGGCTTTAGCTTATTTCATTGCCTGTTCCAGTTGGCCACTGGAGGAAGGCAAATGCTTATTTCAGCATTTAGGTATGAGAGGTTGGCGATTGCATTGCGATTGCCTCGGGCCTAAAAGACGGCAAGGCGTGACCGCAATTGCTCGCTGTTAAACAGCACAGCACTATTGCTTACCTTGTTTCCGCAGCTCTTGTCGAAGAAAATGTCAAAATAGCCCACGATGGCCTGGAATGAAATATGAGAGAGGTTAGAACATGACATTTCCGTAAACGCTCACACGTGTTCGGGCCGGCAGGAAGTAATTAGCAAAACGGGGTTAAAACAGACATGCTGACAAGTAATTTAAAAAAAGCACAGTGTTGCGGGAAAAAAAAATTAAATAATGTCTAGTGATGAATAATAATCTTTTTTTGTTTGTTATCGGTGTTAATACGCGCAGTGCATAAAACACCCAACATTATGGAAATGAAAACTACCCTTTTTTTTGTCCCAACCTGCCCCCAATGACAGTGGAGCAACTCTATCAATCTCAGGAGCATACTTGTAGTGGCAATGATGCAGAACTAATAGCTTTTAATCCTGACGCAGCTGACAACACGAGGGTCTGCTCGCTCACACAAAGAGCGCAATCAATGAGAAGAGAAAGAGAGAGAGAGAGAGAGAGAGAATACACCGATAAAGAGAAGACGGGGCATAAAGAGAGAGGTAAGCAAGGCAACAATGGAAAAAAAAGACACTTCAATGAGGTTAAAAAAAAAGAGTGGGAAGTAAAAGTAAATGTTTACCGGAGCTTCTCTTTTCTTTAACCAAATCTGGAGTACTTTCAATTATAAATAAGATAGATAGATAGATTGCACACCTTGCAAATTTACAAGATATCTTAAAAAAAAACCCTGCTTTATTAAATTAATTCAAATTCTAAACTAACTTTCACTTCCAGGCTGCTTTAGGGAATCTTAGATATGACAAATGGACTTATAATATAGATGTAAGCATGACAATGGCACAATGAAAACTCAAAAAGATATTTAAAAAGAGAGGGAAGGAAAAAGTAGCAGTGACTAAATTTTACATATATATTTAAAAAACAAGATTCTCTTCCTTTTCTTGAACTAACTAGACTGGGAGCAGCCTTCTCGGTTTTCACTGAAATTTTAAACATTGTTTATAAAGCGTCCTTGTGCATAAAATAAGCTTTGAAAATAAAATAAATGCTGCACACAACTTACAAAAAACCTTAAAACTTTTTACTTATGAAGCCAAAAAGTTACTTCATTAAGTTAAATAATAAATTCAATTTCTGTTCAATTCACCGTTTATAGACCTAGATACGTTAACTAATGTGAAATAAAATAAAATTAGGCTTTTTAAAATCGATCCTCAATGTACAAATATACAATATGTTAAAATAAGTGTCTTGATTATCATATCACACTTTTAAAAAATAAAGGTCCAAATGGGTTTGATTTGCAGTGATGGCATGCAAGGAGCATTTTGGGCTCCCTTCAGTTAACCATTTTTTTCTTAGTGTGAAGAACATTTTTTTTAAATCTGAAGAATCCTTTTTTTACTATAAAAAACATTAAAAAGATTCTATGGATGTTAAAGGTTCTTCACGGAACCTACAAAGAACCGTATCTCATCATAGGAGCGTATAAAAATGTAACAAAATTCTCAAATCCGAGCAAATCACTCTTTATCGGAAACGACAGTTAAGATCAAGAGACGGCGCCAAAGGTGTGATGGGGAAAAAAAAAAAAAAAAAAAAAAAAAGTCGGGTCAGCGCAATTACGGATTGTAATGAACATTATCAGACATTATGTGGAGCAATAATTACCAAATCAGGGCTAATTGCTTATTGAATGCGTTAGGAAAAGTGGATTTGCGAGTCATTTGGCACGCCAGACGTGAACTTTGTCATCCCCGATGACAACAGCTCATAAATATGATTGATTGGGGACAACCGTTTCATAACTTTCCCTTTTGATGACTCGCATTGTATCCGAGCGCAATGTTTCCCATATGCATCCGGCAAATCTTAATTTATATTTATGAAGCATTTATTTGCTCGTGAAATGCGCAAATTCAGGATTTCCCTGAATGAAAGGCTGAGCTGTGTCACGGCACACACCTTCCCACACACGCACACTCACACACACACACACACACACACACAGAGAGAGAGAGAGAGAAAACAGAGCTCAGTCACCCTGTGAACTCTCAGGGGACACTGCAGTGATAATGTGAGCCATTCTGCCTGAAGTATCCCAGGGACCTTGTGGGGAGAAATACAGCTCTGGCTTAATGCCTGTGTCTCTTTCTCTCCCTCCCCTACAAACCAGAGCAGAGCACCCAACTATTAATCCTCCTCTTCTTCTGTTAAAATAGCTTTAAGAGGACAAAGCCACAGCAACATAATCAAGGGTTTAGCACCGCATCCACAAACAACTTCTGTCTGCGTGATTCATTCATATAGGCTTATTTTAGGCACTATTAAAAAAACAGCATTAAAAACAGAATTGCAAAAAAATGGACGTTATCATTTAATTGTTTCTATTTATAGACTGGTAAATAAAAATATTATGCATATAAAGTCATTTTGTAACAATTAGTAAAATAATTCATATAACTTCAATTAATATAACCAATGTATACTTTCTAAAATACATTTTATTTTAAATGATAATCTTCCTATATTCGTTATAAAACGGCATAATTATCGCTTTATTTTACATAACAATTTCTGCATCTCCAAACTGCTTTTCTTTAAATGGGTTCATCTTTTGTGTCAGAGTAAATCGCCCAGAAATGTCAACAGAAACCGAGACCCGACACAAAAAAAAAAAAGGACGCGTACTGAAAAGACGGGGGTCAGAGCCAAATAACTCCCTGCCAGAAATAAAACAAAATAAAACCACCCCCGTTAACGCACCGGGGCGGAGTGAAAGAGCAGACACAAAAGCCCGAGTTGCGCGGGGGGAAAAAAAGGGGGACAAATGGTGGAAACGGAGGCTTTTTATTCTCATCAAAGTGTTCAGCCTTCACACCCGGGGAATGTCGGAGATAAGTGATGCGCGCGAGCTGTTTCCCGGCCCAGGAGGCGGTGCGCGGTGCCGCTCAGCGAGGCTACCTGGAGAACAGGTCGGGGGAAAATTAATAATTATCATCATCGCTAACACCAACGGGGAGCAATTCATCATCAAGCCCTTTCCAGCGCTATCATGTCGGAGCAGAGCGTGGTGCAGCCAGATACAATTATGCGGCGAGCTGCGGAGGAGGGAGAGCTAATGCGCTTTTGATGGGGTTTATTCACGCGTGCGAGGCGTCACACTCGACCACCTCGAGCTCTCTACACCCCCCCTCTCTCCTCCTCCTCCTCCACCCGGCGTCTCCCCTTATTCTGTGCACATGCACCCCAACGCCGACGAAACCCCCCGCTCCCGTTATTCTGCTTTTCCCTCGGAGTTTGACGTTCCGCCGCACTGGAAACAAATACACAGGGTTTAATTAGAGGGGAAGGACATTACTGCAGGAACGCTCACAGTCACCTACATAAAGTCAGCCGGAGTATAGAGAGAGGCAGAAATGCTGTAGAAAAGTGGTATCCTATCATTAGTTAAAACGCAACAAATATAGCCTGCCTTGCTTCTCTCAGATGATGATTACAACACCTTTTCGTCTTAAAAATAACTAAGAATAACTTGTACGGATATGTAGCAAAACATGAGCCTCCCTTTATATTTGAGACTGTTAATGAACAATGGAAAGAATCATTGGTTATAGTGCCATATGCTCAGATTTTCTGATGTAAATAGTGACTGGTAACACTTTAGAATAGGGAACACTTATTCACCATTAACCATGACTTTTCCCTCAATAAATTCATATTTTGCTGCTCATTATTAATTAGTAAGGTAATCGTTAAGGGGGTAGGAATAGGGAATGGAGAATAACGTCATGTAGAATAGGGCATTAATATGTGCTTAAATGTTATATAAATGTGACCCTGTCCAAAACCAGTCCAATAAGTGTATTTTTTTTTTACATCACCTGAAAACTGAATAAATAGGTTTTTCATCAATGTATGGTTTGTTAAAATAGTACAACATTTGGAAAACAAAATGGAAATCTGCAATCTGACGGTGCAAAAAATGTCAATACTGAGAAAATCCCCTTTAAAGTTGTGCAAATTAAGTTCTTAGGAATGCATATTATTAATCAAAAATGAAGTTTTATTATATGTACAGTAGGACGTTTACAAAATATCTCCATGGAGCATGATCTTTGCTTCATATCCTAACGATTTTAAAATAAAAATCAATAATTTGAACCGCACAATGTATTTCTGGCTATTGCTACAAATATAAGCGGCTTAAAACTGGTTTTGTGATCCAGGGTTACAAAAGGCTACATAAGTAACTAGTTATGAGACCATAAAGTAAACAGTTACCAAATCATTTGAACTAAAATAGACAGTCCAGACAATAAATGTACTATGAAATCTAGGAGTGCATTACGTGAGCTTGGGCAGATGCATATTTAAAATCCAAGTTGTTGCTTAAACAATGAAGTGGAGAGCGGGTTACAGACTCTAGTTTGACACTCTGCTGGAACCGGCATTATTAAAATAGCCTTGCATTACAGTAATTATTACTCTCCCTCACATAGCAAAACACAATCGTTCATGCAGCAGAGTAATTTACGAGCACATTACAACGCAAAACAACTGTATTGCATCATGCACATGAGTATTTGTGTACATGATACATCATACGTGTCACCACACATGGCACAAGGACGTGGTTAAACTCGAGTCTAGAGCCGTTGTGAAGCAGTTTTCCAAAACATGATATCTTTATCCCCAAATCTTTGTTTCTTAAACTTTTAATTACATTTTAGTCTATCCTGTGCATAATAACACAAGTGGGGGTTTTATCACGTCGGTAAGAGTTTAATGTGGCCAACGAATAGAACTGAAAATAGAAATAGAGTAAGAATTGCAGAATTGTTTCGAACTTGATTACTTTGCCGCAGGTCAGGAACTACCAAAGAGTAACTTGTACGCACAAAAGGAAGTTTAATTTGCATAAAATAAACATCAACTGCACAAAACTGATGATCTATACTGAAACTCGACTGATTCGATTCGACTCGGTGAGTCTCGGCAGCTACCTATCCAGGGATTTGGGATATCTAAAGATGCTCCATTTCACTGGAACGTTTACTGAAAATGTTGAGTCAGTCCCTGAAGTCATCAGAAATGCAAGATGAGAGCATCTCGAGAAGTCACAATGCTTTTGAACAAAAAATGATATGCACAATGCTCACAATCAATCGCATAACAGAAGCATTTTGAAAGGGGTGAGTAATACAATAATATTGTTAATAACTAAAATTTTAAATCGCACAACCACCTATACTTTCTTTTAAACGATTTGTAAATTTTTTTCCAAAGACTCTTTTATCCAATGAGGTGGCATTTATTTGATCAAAAATACAGTAAGAATAATACTGAAATATACTGCAATTTAAAATAATTGTTTTTCTACTCTATATATTTTAAATGTAAATGGCAAAGCTGAATTTTCAGCATTATTACCAGTCTTCAGAGTAACACAATTTATTTATTGTTTTTTGAGGGCTAGATTCTTTAATAGAAGGTTTAAAAGTACATTAAAAGAGCATTAATTTAAAATGTAAATATTTAGTAACACTTTAAAGTCACAACGTTTAAAGATCCGGAAATACTTTACAATAAGGTGTTATTAGTTAATGCATTACCTAAAAATACATATTCAACTATTTATCTTTGTTAATATTAGTTGACGAAAATATAGTTGCTCGTTGTTATTTCATGCTAGTTTACAGTGCAGAACTATTATGATAATACACAACTTGTAAAACAAGGACAACTTTAATAAAGCAAAATAAATATTAAAACGAACTAAGATTAATAAATGCTGTAGAAGTGTTGTTTATTCTCCGTTCATTCTTACTAATAAACCTTGTTGTAAACTGTTACCAAACATCCTATCATAGCTTCCAATTCCAGCTAATACTTACACTTTTTACTAACTTCAACCCTTTGCTTTGACATTTTGCAAATACGGAGAAAACAAGCATTCTGCCTCTTTATTCCCCCCCCACGTACAGTACGATCATTACAGTATCGTGCTTGTCACAGCTTGATGTAACAAGAAGTGTCCTTAAGGCAAATCGCCACTGACGCAAACATTGCACACAGCCATCTTCAGATGAGCTTTTACTGCAGTGCACAAGACGTTCCATGAACGTTTTATACCTAATATGCAAGCTGCAGGACGTCGATGTTAGCTGCCTTTTTCTAGCAAACATAACAGAAACAGTTTGTACAGAAATGAAGCACAAAAGTTGCAACCCTCCAGAAAGTCCACGCTGCTCTGCTGCCTACAACATGGGCTGTTCAAGGTCCAATAAAACCAAAAAAAACACTACAGAAATAGTACAGAGGGTCCTTTTAAAAGCATAAGGCAATGGTTCTTGCATGTGTCAAATGGCTTGATTAAGCTTGATTAAGCTGAATCGACATTACATCCTACAAATGAAGATGAACTTTGGTGACTATTGACACACAGTTATTGTACGGTACAAAAGATCTGGAATATATATTACTGCTCAAAAGTTTTTGAATGTCGAAAGGATTATCTTATGCTCACTAAGTCTGCATTTATTTGATCAAAAATACAATATAACAACAGTTATTGCAAAATATTAGACACATATTGTGAAATATCAATATATCATACAATTTGCATATCAAAATAAAGTTTTAGATTCATTTTTAGCATTATTACTTTGGTCTTTAGTGTCACGTGATCCTTCAGAAATAATTCTAATATGCTATTTTTCTGCTCAAACACTTCTTAGAAATGTTAATATTTTTTTGCTAAAAGTTCAAAGTAACAGCATTTATTTTCCGTCACTTTTAATCAGTTCAATAAATGTCATTAGCGCATGGGTTTTGTCACATGACATATTTTGAAAAACCCCATCATATGCCAGTCGCTTGAGATAACAGGCATAACAAATACAAAAAAAATTTTTTTTAATCCATCCACACATGAAATACTGCGTATTGCGATCTTGAATTTGAAGTAGAATTTCAAAAAGGAACTAAGGTAAACAAGTGGAGAAAAGTGAGCCTAAAGATACACATTAAATATATCAAATAAATCTTACACATTTAGGAGTGACATTTTTTTTCTGGAGGGAGGTGAAAGAGAAAGTAGTAGAGACACTGAGAGAAAGAGTACGGAGAGAGTGTCGTCCCTGTGGACAGTGTGAGCCGAGGACCAGTGCAACTGTACGAGCGAGCGTTATTTGTCTTCCGCCGGCCGAGCACGAGAGCGCAGGGTAGCGCTGTTCATTTAATGCAAGGTTAGGCAGCCTGATGTGATGAATGGACTGTCGGCAGGAGAATAAGTCCATGCACTCAATCATGGGGACGACAGCGTTTTCCCTCCGTTTTTGGGGTGCCTCCATAATTACATGACAAAGCAGTGCAAAATAGGGTGCTGAATCCCATCTATGACTATAAATGGAATATTCGTCATTAAACTCAAGGATATTTAAAAAAAAAAAAGCTGCAAATTGCTTGTACCTGCCTTCTCTCTAAAAATAGGAGTTTTTAAACGAGGAGGAAATCAGGATGTGCTTTTCCATTACTGGAGAGCGGCAGAAAAATGAGATGATGTTTACAAACTCCATTAAATCCAGAGTAACTCCGAGAGGGGAAGGGAGATAATAATACAGTATTGATTAATCCATAAAAGCTATAACAAAGAAGCAGGAACAATAATGCTGGGACAAAACTGGGAGACTAAAGAAAAATTACAGTTGAAATTTCAGTTGCTTTTTTTGGTCCGTTTCCCACCAAGTCTCACTGTCTTCACTGACAAACACACACACACACACACACACATACTCTCATTCGACAGAAATTCACCCGACACGAACTAGAACTAGAACACAATATAAAAAGAAAGGAACATATTGTCTTGAAAGGAATAGTTGACCAGAACTGGACTTCATGTTGCTCTGTATAAAGTGTATAATGCTATTTTTCTAAGAAAAGAATGTGCATGGAGCTCTGCTTCCTATAATGTAGGTTGATCAAGATCTAATAAAACAAACAAAAAAATTATAAAATAAAAAAAAAAAGCACTGATTCTAGCATGTATCGTATCTAGCAGCTTGATTAAGCTGAATCGACAGCTGTATTTTTCAAACAACGTATAAAAAGATGAATTGCAGTGACTATTGACAAAAACATATATGGTTTCAGAGGAATATATAGCCTACATTGAATATATACTACCATTAAAGGGGTAATGCGATTTTAAGTCTTACTTTCTCTTTGGGGTGCTACAAACTGTTACTGCATAGATAAGTTAAAATAAGTTAAAGTTGCAAAGACTAAAGTTTCAAAACCAAACCAAGGACAGTATGGTGCTTCTGACTCACAACCCAAAATAAGTAAGTTGCATTTCTTATTAAAAGAATATGCAACTTACTATTCAAACATAAGTTTTGAGCAGTGTAGAGCCTGTTGTTTCTCCGATCACAAATGCCGACATGGCGTTTTGTTTATACGGGCACAATGCAACAAAATGCATAACAAAAACATTACTAAATCATTATAATCAGTAATTTGCAGTAATCATTTGTGATGGTTTTTACCGTTTTTGTGTCATGGTGCCGGGAGACGGCATCGCGTTATGGCAAAGAGCGTAACATTGCGCCACACACTTGAGGCATTTGGCCAATCAAACACAAAACACACCTCGTTTTCCCATTTCAGGAGGGCGAGGCTTAAAGGAGAAACAATAATGTACAGTATGTGGAAAATAATGTTTTTTTCGCTTGCTTGTTTTTTATATGGTCTTAAACCATATAAACTCATTACATTACACCAAATATGAAAAAGCAATCTTTTTGGAAACATCAACAAGTTAACAACTCCCTCATACTCATCAGGGCTGAATTTATTTAATCAAGCTATTTAATGTACTTTTTTAAAGTTTTGTTCTTTTTGGAGTTTGACAGACACTGCATGAATGAAATCCCCAAAACAGGAGCTCGGCATATTAAAATTCACACAAGGGTGTATCAGATGTTCATTCAGTAACCTCCCACCTAATTTAATCTCACACATGGACCATGCAGGTTGAATTTAGGCCAAGAAATAATTGAAAGTAAACCTTTCACTGCCTGTCTTTACCTTTACCTGTAAGAAAACTTGTCCATCAAACCAGACTGATGTCTGAGCTCCCTGACCCATCCCAGCCAATCAAACGGCCAATCCATCTTCCCACCCCTAATTAATCTTCACACCTGACAACCTTGATTAGGTCTGAAGATTGAAGTGCGTGTACGACAGGTAATAATCGCAGTTTGTTTGTGAGTTTGTTGGTAAATGTGTGCTTGTGTGTGTGTCGGAAGTTGGATCTACTCACTGTACAGAAGGTGCTGGCCGTTATCTTCAGACTGAAGTCTACACAGAACTCCAGCTCAGACACAGCCACAGAGCCACAGTCAATAGTCTAGAGAGAAACACACACACAAAACGTTTTCAAACATCCTTATGTAGCTGAATATAAAGTTGGGAGCAATAGAGGTCACAAAAATATATTGGTTTCATTAAAATATTACGGCCATCCCTACAGTCAACTTTGTCGTTAACTGTTAATAACTTTTTGTATTATAGTGGTTCAACTTCAAGCAACAGTTCACACAAAAATAAAAGTTTGCTGAAAATGTACTCACCCTCAAGCCATTCTAAATGTAGATGAGTTTGTATCTTTATCAGAAAAGATTCTGATACAAAACGTAGCATTACATACTTGCTCACTAATGGATCCTCTGTAGTGAATGGGTGCCGTCAGAATCCGAGCAGATCACTACTCCAATCCAATAATTATCATTCTAAAGTGAAAAGCTGGATTTCTGTAATAAATAATTTGTAATATATATTTGAGTCTTTAATATAACATGGATTATTGTGGTGTTTTTACCAGCTGTTTGGACCCTCATTCTGAGGGCACCCATTCACATCAGAGGATCCATTGTAGAGCAGGCACCGTGATATTATATTTCTCCAAATCTAAAACAAACTCTTTGAATGGCCTGAAAGTAAGCAGATTTTAAATTTGGGCTAAACTACTCCTTCTACTAGATGTATGTGAAACAAAACAAAACAGTTTTTTCAGGGTTTTTTTGTTAAACCTAGAGGTCTATTTTGAGACATTAATTCTTTTAATTACAATTAAATATTTACATTTAAAAAGATTATATATATATATATATATATATATATATATATATATATATATATATATGCATGCATGATAAAATGGTATAAAAAGCCTTTAAATATAATAAAGCAGTGAACGTGGCATGTTTAAAAGGAAGATGAGTCATTAAACGTTGTAAGAGAATTCCACGCTAGAGTGTGTTCATTTAATGGAACTCTGACCACCGTTAAATGGCATTATTGGGGTGGGTCAGTGAGATAATGGAAGTAAGATGTGCAATGTTTCTTCACAGACAGGAAAAGATTGATTTGTGCATTGAATTTTCGTTATTGCTTAGGTCTGAACCATTTTACGATCAAGGTCAGGGAATATAATGATATTCGGTTCTCAAGGTTGAACATATGGGTAAAGATTTGTCCGTTTTTTCTGATAAGAAAAAGTATACTGCAAATTAAAGAAGTCAGCAAAACAAAAACTACAATTGTGTTCCGTCTTGTCAAAATATGTACAGCATCTTCTTTTGAATTACACAGAGTAGCTTTCTTAGAGACATAAAACATCAGATTTATTCGTGACATCTTGCTCTTGAATATCTTTTGAAACAAAGGATGTTTTGCAAAATAGTGATATACATGACACCAAAGCTGGTTTCAGGAAAAACTCAGCATTAAACAAACACAGCATTGAGCATATGTGTGTGTTTGTAAGTGGACCTAAGGCCATGGCGATGGTAAGTAATGAAGTTTGCTAAAGAGGATGTTAAACAAGGATTAGAATAATCAATCAGCCATTCTGTCACAGACGGTCTCTGAGGCTTTACTTCCTCTCTCGCGTCTCTCTCTCTCTCGCTCACGATCTATCACTCTTCATCTTTTGCCTTGATCCTACCTACATTCCTTCCCCTCCTCCCTCCATCTCAAAACAAGGCCACAACACAGGAAATTGGCTTTCTGTCCAGCCCAGACTCAATTAATTAGGGATTCAGGTGATCTAATGACTTGCACCAAATCCAATAAGACAGGCACCATTATATGGTTAAAAAGAGGGGATTAGGAACAAGATTAGTCAAATGTGCAGGGATAGTTCACCCAAACATGAAAGCATCACGGTATAGATCATCATCCACAGTTTTCTGTTTGATCTAATGTTTGGTTAGATAATATATATATTATATATTTATTTTATTTTTTTTTATAATAGTAAATGTCACTTGAGCACCAAATCATTTTGATTTGGTGAAGTGTGTGTGCGTTTGTGTGTGTATGAATACAGTATATATACATATACACACTATATTGCCAGAAGTATTCGCTCACCCATCCAAATAATCAGAATCAGGTATTCCAATCACTTCCATGGGCATAGGTGTATAAAATTAAGCACCTAGGCATGCAGACTGTTTTTACAAACATTTGTGAAAGAATGGGTCACTCTCAGGGGCTCAATGAATTCCAGCATGGAACTGTGATAGGATTACACATGTGCAACAAATCCAGATGTGAAATTTCCTCGCTCTTAAATATTCCACAGTCAACTTTCAGCTGTATTATAAGAACATGGAAGCATTTGGGAACAACAGCTACTGCTATTTACGGCGACGTAAACTGACGGAGCGGGGTCAGCGAATGCTGAGGCGCATAGTGCGAAGAGGTCGCCAACTTTCTGCAGAGTCAATCGCTACAGACCTTCAAACTTCATGTGGCCTTCAGATTAGCTCAAGAACAGTGCGCAGAGAGCTTCATGGAATGGGTTTTTCCATGGCCGAGCAGCTGCACACAAGCCATACATCACCAAGTGCAATGCAAAGCGTCAGATGCAGTGGTGTAAAGCACGCTGCCACTGGACTCTAGAGCAGTGGAGACGCGTTCTCTTGAGTGACGAATCGCTCTTCTCCATCGGCCAATCTGATGGACGAGCCTGGGTTTGGTGGAGGGTGGATTATGGTGTGGGGTTGTTTTCAGGAGCAGTGCTTGGCCCCTATGAATGGACCTATGAATGCTTCAGCATACCAAGACATTTTGGACATTTCCATGCTCCCAACTTTGCGGGAACAGTTTGGAGCTAGCCCTTTCCTCTTCCAACATGACTGTGCACCAGTGCACAAAGCAAGATCCATAGAGACATGGATGAACTTGACTGGCCTGCACAGAGTCCTGACCTCAACCCGACAGAACACGATGAATTAGCGCGGAGCCAGACCTTCTCGTCCAACATCAGTGTGTGACCTCACAAATGCACTTCTGGAAGAATGATCAAATATTCCCATAAACACACTCCTAAACCTTGTGGACAGCCCTCCCAGAAGAGTTGGAGCTGTTACAGCTGCAAAGGGTGGACTGACGTCATATTGAACCCTATGGATTAGGAATGGGATGTCACTTAAATTCATATGCAAGTCAAGGCAGGTGAGCGAATACTTTTGGCATGTTTTACCTAAAAACACATTATTAAAGCTTGACAGACAGGGGACATTTAACCAATCGTTTCGCTAATAATTCCCTTAGACATTTCTTGAAAAACCCTACTACGGTCTCTCCTCTTACCTTGATCACTGCAGGTTCTGAAATGACCGTCTCGGGCTTCAGCACCTCTACTACCGCCTCTGGTGTCACAGCCTTCTTCATACACGTCATCTTGAAGCCATACACATCGTCCCAGAATGCAATGCGTTCACTGTGTTTCTGAGTGTCCCCCACTGCCGCCAGGCTGATATTGCAGATGTCTGGATAGACTGAGAAGAAAGATGATACACGAAAGTGACTAAAAGAAATAAACTGCAGGGCCTGCGTATGATATATGTACAAAGTCAAACGAAGCCCTCATGAGTCAATACTTCACATGACACGAACATTATTCATTTAACAGACACTTTCTGTGACTTGGCGTACATATTTTACTACAGTCATCCTAAACTGAGTTTCTGAATCGCACCTTCTGGAGTTTGAACCCACAACCTTTGACTCACCGGCCCACGACTTCGACCACTAAGCCATGGCACATCCATTAAAAGATTTATGTGCAGCTTTTCAGATCTCTGGTGCAGTGGTTCGCTCGTATGATCTAGACATATCTGGGCCACACTGCTCCCAGGGATGCTGGTTAGAGTCCATTAAACTCGAAATGACTCCAATTAAATGTCCTACATTTGTAAACTTTGACTGCATATTAACTTGTTGTCATTAAATACACCAGCTCTGAATGTTTGAACAAACTCACTGAAATGAATCAAAGAAGCTTACAAAACTCCTTGGAAAAAAGCCGTTTGAATGGACCACCATTAATGACAAAACATAAGGAAGATTAATGCGACAATCAAAACCCTTTACAAACAAGTACAATGTGTTCAAAATACACAGATGAAAAGCCAACCAAACCATAGATCATTTAGATTAAAGCTGAAACGAGATAACATAACTAAAAACTAAAAATATGACAAGTTTTTAGCAAAAAATGTGGTTCTATATAATTGAAAGCTAAAGCATAACAGACGGCTGGTCACTGTGTGGGCGTATTAGACCTCATCCTTTACACAAATGTGCAATAATGAGCACATCGATCATGAAATGGTAAACCACAGCCTTGACGGTCTCTTTCAGTAATGTTTCCAGCACTCGTAAATGTCCTTGTGTGATGATGGTAATGGTTACCATGAACATGCTTCTGGCTAAAAAAATCTAAATTCAGCTGATGGTCATAATCGTAAAAACTCTGCATTCATCAGTTCTTAATGTCTGTTACGTTTGGCCATCGGAACCAAACTCAAAGCTGCTGTGCATTTATTTCACATTCCAGGAGAAAGCAGACGTCTCATATATATATTATACCAATTGGAGATCACAAAATATTTTCCCTTTTTAATAATTTCAGCTGTATGACTGCATAGAGATCAGCATAATTGTGACACTAAATAGTTTTAATTACAAACAAACTACAGTGACCATGTCTATGCTGTATATATGAGGTAACGTTCTCCCTGTGTTTGAGAAGAAGTGACTGCATCAATAACAAATAGTTGTAGCACTAGTTAGAAAAATCCTTGTAGTAGTCATATGATCTATTTTCAGATTAACAGCCAAACTATTTACTTAAAGAGAATTTAACTTTTTTTTAAAAAAAATTATTATGTATTCAATTATTTAATTAATTAGTCCGTAGAATTATAATAGGTCCAAACTAAATGCAGCTAAAATAGGTTAAAAAAAGGTATAAACAATATTAATAAAAAATATTAATTACAAATATATTACACTGTAAATATGAATAAAATCTTAAATGCTGAAAATGAATAAAAAAAAAATCTAAAGTAATATTTTGTAAATAAATTAATACCCTTATTAATACTTTTATGCAGTAACAAATACACACAATTGATTAAAGTGACAGTAATGACTTAATTAATGCTGTCCTTTTTTTAATTGTTAAGGATTGCTAAACACATTGTCACAAAAAACAAAACAAAACAGTTTTTAACATTTATAAAGTAGCAGTAAATCAGCATATTATAATAATTTCTGAAAGATCATGTGATGAAACTAGAGTAATGATTCAGAAAATCCAGCTTTGTATCACAGGAATAATAATTATTTTCAATTATAATAATATATGCAATATTAAAACTTCTATGTATTTTTACTGTGATCACATTTTATGTAACAAAAAAACATCATAATGATCTAATGATTAATGATTAAAATGATCTTGAATGGTATTATAGTGCTGTGAAATGATTGTGATTAAACATCCAAAATAAAAGTTTGTGTGTCCAAAATATGTGTTTGTGTACTATGTATATTCATACAAATGCACACTCACACAGTATATATTTTAAAACTATTTACATGTATATATTTATAAAATACAAAGATATTCTATACATAAATGTTTCTTACATATATACATGCAGACGGTATATTTATATATACATAATAAATATACACAGTTCACACACACGTTACGTGTTATGAGAATTTTATAATTATATTTCATTTTGCATCTGATGATATTGCATAATAGAAAAAAGACAAGGAATGCCTTCTTCCTTGATATCAGATCTTATAGGTTCAGCAGTGAGACCTTTACACAACCAAAAACAGCTATTTCAGATCAGACAGTACCATTAACTCTGTCCAGAACAGAAATCCATGATGGACTATATCCCACCAACTTTGACTGACCTTTAATCAAGGGTTAAGGGTGCACATTCACTCTCGCACGCAATAATAAAGTGCGCGCCATCAAAATCTCGTCTCCTATGTGACAGGATCGTGACTGGCAAGTTATAACCTCCAGCCCATTCCTTAAAGCCTTCGCTGTGACCCTGCGAGTGTCACGTAGAGTGAAAAACCACACACACACACACACACAACTGGAGTGGATTTGTCACCTCATTTTCTCTGATTAGTAGAGCTATGAGTGATTGTCTTGGGAGACGCAGGTGAGCGCTGATTGGGTGCTGCACGGGACCGTCCCGCACCTGAACGGGGAGCAGAGGCTAGAGAGAGAGAGAGAGAGAGAGAGAGAGAGAGAGAGAGAGAGAGAGAGAGAGAAGAGGGACGAGGGGGAGGCAGTGTCCCAAGATTCATAGCTTTGACATCTGTGTCCTTCTCGACTCGGTGCTCATGGCCCGTTTGTCAAGCACCCCCCTCCGGTTCCTCTTGAGGGCAGCCGTGAAGAAGAAGAGGGTAGTGGGAACAGGGGGTGGGCAGCCAGTGATGAGAGAGCGAAAGCTCGGCCACGTTTCGGGATGAAGAGAAAGGTTAATAATATGAGGTATAAAGGAGAGATGAAAGGAGAGAGCGAGGGAGAAACGAGGTTATAGTGGCATGGGTAAGTAATGTTGATCTGACACAGTGCAGAACTGCCACGCGATGGGCCATTATATCAATCTGCTTCACACCAGGTATACATGGCTGCAGGCTTTCTGACTGAGTGGAGAAATAGAAACACGCTGCCTCACTGGACGAGACGAATGTGGTTCAGTCTGTGCCTCTCGCTTTCTGGCTTTTATTTTAAAATGTTCAACATTTCTTTTTCTGGAAAAATGTGGACATGCAACATGCATTATATGACGAGTTCATGGCGGTGGCGTACATAAAGCGTGGTGCCTTTTTTTTTTTTATTTCCTGCTTAAATAGAAAATATGATAACACAGGAATGAAAAGTAGTCTTGCAAGCAATTTCTTGTAGTGCAGCTGACTGTTGTTGTTCTTTAAATAAGTAACAATAGTTTGGAAAAGTAGTTTTAAAAACTTTAAATAATTTTTATATTACTTCAACTACTGTAAAGAATATGTAAATAATTTGTACATATTTAATATTTTAAAAATAAATATAAAAATACAGGAATAAATTACATAAATACAATTACTTTAATTACTGTAATTAGTTTTTAATTTTTAAACTGTCTATCTAGAATCTCTACACAGTAGTCTTTTAGTAGGATCTTTAAAATACTACATCTAATTACTAACTTCTAATTACCGTTTAAAAAATGAATAAATACTTTTTTCAGTAAGAATATAATGTATACTATTCCAAAAAAAATGTATCATGATTTTCACAAAAATATCAATGTTTAAAAAAAAGCTATGCTGCATTATACTAATGTGAAATGTTTCTTGAAAAGCAAATCAGCATATTAGCATGATCTCTGATGAATCATGTGACACTGAAGGCTGGAGTAAATTACATTTTAAAATACATTTAAAAAAAAAAATAGCTATTATAAATTGTAACAATAATATTTCCAATTTACTGTATTTTTATCAAACAAAAACATCTATATATTTATAACTATTTATAACTATTAAATATCTATTCGATTACTACTTAGGATCAGTTATTTGGAGTTCCTTGAAAATGTACAAAAAGAGCTGTTAATAAAATAAAAAAGACTGGAGTCATGGTGGAATCACAACCAGAACCAGAACCGTTAAAATTCCTTACAATTCCCAGCCCTACCCATCCTCAATCTCATGATGCTGTAAAGATCAGGAGAGTGTAACATCTCCTGTGTCAGGTTCCTTGAAGTTATAATTCATCCAGTCAGCGTGTGCACAGTGTTGCGTACCACGAGCCTCCTCAGCATCTGTTCACTTAAACCTCCACAGTGGACAAGAAAATGACGCAGAGCCACGAGACTCGTGCAGAATGTTTAACATCCACTTCCACTCTGTCCACGACCTTTGGCAGACTTTAGTTTCCCGAACAATGAAAGAAAACGTGTTTGTTTTCTGGTATCTAGAAGGTGAGCGCCCAAGGACTGTTTAGCTATTCAGCAGTTGGTTTAATTTATGTTTTATTGACGCGAATCAATATGTAGTAAAAGGCAGAGCAGCATGGAGGGTGTGAGATAAGAGAGAACACCTGGAAAACACACCGAGCGTTATGCTGTAAATATACAAATGTGAAAGGTAATTCTACAAAAGTGTCACGGTGGCATGACTTTACAAATATAAAAGGCCTAAACTGCATCGAGATATAGTGAGTTGAATAGAATCTATTCATTTTTTTTTAATAGATGATAGATAGATAGATAGATAGATAGATAGATAGATAGATAAAAACCTAACACAAAAAATACCATTTATTATATGTGTGATGATTAATCTAATAAAAAAATTTATTATATAATTACCGATAAAAAAATGCCTGATTAAAATAAAAATGACTAATTTATTTTAACTTAATAATAATATTTTAGAATATTATTTAATGATTGATCATTTGTTTATTTATATTATTTCACTTATAATAGATTAACTTATTATTTGAAGGGATAATTCACCTAAAAATTAAAATTCTGTTATTAATTGCATACCCTCATACATAATGAATGTGTGCTGTTCTGTTTTCAGCACACAGGATGCCGATACATCATTTACGTTGTTAGCATTTTAATCTGAACGTTAACACTGCATACGTTAAGTATGTGATACTCTCCAAAAGGTGCTATAGTCCGATCCGGAGGAGGCTAATTGTTGAATAAAGACTTTTATTTATTTTATTTTCTTTGGTAAAATTACGGTTGAGCCACTGATGTCACACAGATCTCCTTGCTAGGTTTCTGAGCCTTGACCGTATAACGATCCTTGCTATCTATGGGAAGGTTAGAGAGCTTTTGGAAAGAATATCTTAATTTGTGGTGGGTAATTAATGACAGAACGTTTATTTTTCGGTGAACTATGCCTTTAAGGCACATTAACACGCCTCCACGTTTTCAATGGTCGCATTCAGGAAAAAGGGGAGGCAAAAAAAAAAAATCACGGCACTACACCATTCTCATAATAACACCTCCTTAAAATGTCCCTGCAGGGGAAACAAACACATGCTTACTCATCTTTCATCGTTTTGGACAGACCGTTTCAGTCTGTATGAAATCCTCCTATTAAAATAAATGAAGTCTGTTTGGTAGACCTTGAAAATAAAAGCCCACTATGAGGGATGGGCTCACTGTGTTCCATCAGTATAAAGGACCTCCCAGATACCCCTAATATCATAATGAGAAGATAAAAAGGCTGAAACTTACCCAAACCATCTTCTGCGAGGTACCGATCCCTGGCGTACAGCACAGAGTCCAGCATTGACTCAAACAGCAGAAAGTAGCCCTAGAAAATGACAAAATTGGGGGAAACTTTTTAATATTTAAAGATACACAAACAGAAGACTGAAGACTGCACATTTCGCCACAGTTTTTAAAGAGAAATGTCCACCGAGTTTCGTTAAAACATAGGTTCTATACGTGACCCTGGCGCATTTTATTAGGCAAGTATTGCTGTGATTCAGAATTAAAATATCTGGGGGAAATACACCCTACACCAAATCCAACCCTAAACTTACCCAAATAGTGTTGCAAAATGCAAGGCTGATATAAAAAGGCAAATTACGGGAAATTACGCTTTATTAATCGAAACTCAGTAAATTAGTTTGAAAAGTAATAAAAGGTGTCAGAGTTTTACAGCCTCCAGCGTTCGCTTATTTTTGGAAACTGCACTGAAGTACTTACTGGTACATATTTGTGGCTCACTAAAAAGTGCACCAAGGTACGTTAATGCCATGAGACCAGGTAGTTTTTATATTAGTATTTAGCTACTCAGCTTGCGGAAAACCTGCTTGTGACAAGCAATATAATTTTTGTTATCAGCAATGATACAAAAGAAATATTAGTACTTTAATAAATTGGTATAGATTACATTATACCATTATAATTAATTAATGAAATATGTGGGGCTCTTTTTTTTTTAAACTGTAAATGTAAATTAAATATGTAAAACCTACAGATGTTGCTGCCATCATTCAATGGTACATTTCTGACTGTATTTTGCTGTAATATTGCAGCACTGAAAACTTCTTCAAAAATGCTATAGACCTGCATGATACCTAATATCATATTGCCATGCAGTTTATTGAGGAGAGATTTAAAATATTTGGCCAGGCAAAAAATTGTTTTCATGATAAGTGTTTTTATGATTTTAGGTTCATTTATTTTAAGTTACAGATTAATACATTTATTTATTTACAGAGACGTTCAAATTTTGTGTTGATGAACCCTAGTTTTCAAGTAAAAATCTGACTTATTGGGATCACATGTATTTCACATGCTTTCGTTTCAATGATGAATGATGTTCATAAAGGGAGGGGATAAAATCGCCATTTTATTTCCGAAGAGTTTTACTACGATTTTGCTTAATTGAAATGCCAAAATATGACAGAGGCGAGCTCTTTTGACTTGGGACATAAATCAGTTACCTAGAAAAGCCTCAGCGTGCAATATATCCAATATATCCTTCAGAAATGTTTCCAGACTAGCATTTGGCAGCTTTTTATTTAGCTCGCACACATTTCCAAACATGCAAACGCAAAGCGCAACCACACCGATATCAAACACGAGACCCCTGGATTTACGAGACCTTCACACTGCACCCCGTTTAAACCTACACGCACGGCCACCCAGCATAGGTTACTGCGCTGACCCCTCACTGACACCGGTTTTGCATGAGTAGTTGACGCGTCATCTCCTGAATTATTCCATTAGCTCGACCGCATCTCGCTGGCCTCAATCTGGACAGCGGCACAGACAGCCATGAGCGAAACAAGGCTGCTTCAAGCTTGCTCTGAGTAATCTAAAACAGAGGCATAATCAATTACACAAGACAGACGTGATGGATGTACCGAGAATGAGGGGTAACGTTCTTCATCAACGTGGTCTTCTGCTGTCTAGTTGGTGCAGAAGTTACATGGAAGTCTAAAAGTGAATAAGAACAACCAGATGTTCTTTATCACGTGTGTCTTGGTTAAAGTGCATGTAAGTGCGGAAACGACAGCTATGATGTGCATTATAATGCTTTCCTTTAGAAATTTCATTTTAGGCAAACTGGTTTAAAAAAATAGGCATATAATATGTTTATATTTAATGAAGGTTTCATCCCATGATGTTATATTGAAAAGTTGCTGTAAAAGGTCGCATAGACCTCATTGACCTCGTTGGCCGAGGTCAACTGGCCCAGCACCCTCAAAAGCCATGCTGACAGTGACTGTACTGGGTCTCTCCGGGTCGTTTTTAAACAGACTTAGCATTGGAGTGATGGCTAAGCTTCTCTATGGTGTAATTTAGAACCCAATTTCACAGGCGGCTGCTTCCACTGCAGTAAGAAAGAGAGAGAGACAGAGACAGAGAGAGAGAAAGAGAGACAGAGAGAGAGAGAGAGAGAGAGAGAGAGAGAGAGAGAGAGAGAGAGAGATGATAAGGGGGGTGTTGTATACACACACACTACCATTCAAAATACTGGGGTCAGCAAGTTTTTTTTTTTTTTAATAAATTGATAAATATTTATTTTTTTCAGCAAAGAATGCATTTAATGATTAAATTATAATGAAGACTTCTCACGCTTTCTTCTAAATGTTCTATTTATAACATCTTTCTAAAAGAAGGTTTAAAATTAATTTTTTTAAAAATTAAGCAGCATAACAGTATTGTTTTCAACACTGATAATTCAACACTTTTCTTCAAATATTGGAATGAGTTTTGAAAAGTCATGTGACACTGAAGATTAGAGTAATGAAGAAAAATCAGTGTTACATTACAAGAATAAATTACACTACAAACATTGCAACAAAAATGTTTATATTTCACTATTTTAAAATTGTTTTTTTTTTTTTTTAATTATTTATTTATTTTAGGGACTAAAAGAGCCTTAGTGAGCTTAAAGACATTAAAAATGTAAAATATTTTTAAATTACAGACCAAATTTTTTAAGAGTCTATCTATCTATCTCTAAATTCCATGCTACTGTAATAATTAGCTACATGTAACTACACTAAAGCTATAAGGGAAAATATTTTTTATAATAGCCATAAATTATTTTAAACACTAATATATATATATTTATACCAGAGTAAAAAGAAATGCCATTTGAAAGTTCTACACCATTACTCATTAAATAAAAGTAGCGTGTTACTAGAGCTACAATGTTTTGAAAGCTATTTGAAAGCTAGTTTGGATTCTATTATAGCATAAAAAAAAAGTAGTAAAGTTATCAGATTTTTCCAACACTGCTCTGCAATCCTAAAATCAAGTTATTTTTCTTGTCTCCCACCAAGCATTTAAACATTTATTAGTAGTGAAAGAATTAATCTGTGCAATCACCAGCCTTTTTCATGGTGCATGAATCCATTGTTTCCCATTATTGCTTTCCTAAAAAATTGCCTAAACACTTTTTCTAAAACACATTTTTTAAAGAAATACTTTTAGAAGCTGCCATCCCATAACTTCTACTCCAACAAGCAAAACGTGAGCATTCAGAGGAACCTTATCTGTGCACAACTAGGTAAATCCCACAGAGAGAAGATCCAATAACACACACTGGTGTTAAAGAGAACATTAACGGCTGAATGTGGCCAAAATGCAGATCGATTCATTAAGCCATGCGGAGCTGAGGCAGAATTACATGAATGCGACTAATGAAATTCTAATGAAAATTGGACAGCAGCATTCATGCACATTAAACTAATTACCCTATAAACGCACACACGTACATGAATGCTACTTTTTTCCCCATTTAGATTTGGAGCAGAGGATTCATTATGATACGTAATATAATTACAGTTCACATAACAATCAATTAAATGTGAGGCTTCGGGTGACTTGTGCAACAAGAGTGCTTTTCTAACAAAAAGGCAAACAATCAAATGTTCAAACGCAGGTCAATTAAGTCGAGAGCCTGTTTTAGATCATGCTGCTGTAATCTGTTTCTTGTGAACATCAGAGAATAGTGTTCGTCTGGCCCAGAGAGGCCATCTTTGCTCTATAAACACCTGGCATCAGCACTATTCAATCTCTGCCAACGTCATGAGCATTCAATGAACAATCCTCTCAATTACAGTACAACAATATCAATCCAACTCCCAGGGACTGTGTAATCTAGTTCTTACTCGCTCAATCCCACAAATCCAAAGCCAGAAACCTTGGAAATATAAACGGTTCAAACCACATGGTATAATGAAATTAATGTCTGAATACTCAACTAATCACTTCATATATATATATATATATATATATATATATATATAAAAATAATATATATATATATATAAATAAATTAAAAAAATATATATATATATATATATATATATAAATAAATAAATAAATATATATATATATATATATATATATATATATATATATATATATATATATATATATATATTTAATTTATATACATATATATATATACATATATATATATACATATACACACATATATACACATATATATATATATATATATATATATATACATACATATATACATATATATATACACACACATACAAACATACATTTATTTATTATGTATATAAGATATGAAATATGCATGTGCATATATGTATAGGCTTTATATTTGAAAATAACAAAGTAAAACTGTAACTTCGTGAAATATTATTATATGTATTAACCTAATTTAATATTTCAAAAATCGATTTTTTTGTGTCACCTAATAAGTATCACAGTGTGCTTGCCGATGCTTTATGAAGAATCAAGTCAGCTCTGGGTTACCGCTTGAAAAGAGCACAAGACAAATAAAACCAATAGTCTGTGCTTAATTAAAAAGTTTCTACCTCTCCATCTAAAAGGAAAAAATTAAAGGCAAACAAAAAGATGCGCTGTGTGCGGGCAACCATTAAAAGACATTAAGATAAATGACCATAACACTACATTAAACGCTATTGTTAATAAAGCATAGTTTGTGAAATAAATCAAAACACTAGGGGCAAAACTGTTTGCTCTGTGTGGATGGAGTGTGAAAGAGCCTGATTTGCATATGAATGCAGACGAGTAGTAAATGTACTATATTGTACAGGCATATTCAAATGAGGCAGGCGCCACGTTTCCACGATTAATTTTAAAGGGACAATAGATGCTTGAAAGCTTCATTGTCGGTCGGTGACAGATCCAGGTAAGCACTGTGGGAAACACAAGTTAAATATATCATGGTGTAACACAGAAGAAAAAGGAAACCACGATGGAGTCAAAATCTAGGAATATCAGTAAACGAACAATCCTTTTGAGTTTCCTTCCTGTTGACCTCAACACAACATTCATTTCTCTCATATTTTAAAAAGCAAGATTTTCTGGGTACTTCAGAGTATGTTTGTTGGTGGGTGTGTGTGTGTGTGTGTGTGTGTGTGTGTGTGTGTGTGTGTGTGTGTGTGTGTGTGGCAGGCAGGCAGCTGTAGGCTGCGGACGGAGAGAGTGATTGCAGCTGTCCTCTTCTGCGACAGGTAAAACTGCTATCAAGAGATAATGAGGCCCAAGATGGGATCCGCCATTAATTCAACTTGACCATCACCACACACAGCAGCTCATCGCGCCCCGAATGTGTTAAATATCAAAACATAAGTTAAAACCGCTAAGTTAATTCTGAGGCACCAAACCAGATAAACTGCGACATAACCGCGTCGTTTCGGATGCTGGGATGATGTAAACAGCTGCCGAGCAAGTTAAAGTGTGTACAACTGATATTAACATCTGCAGTCTGCCATATCTGCGTTGGGTGAATTTAGTTTAAGAGACACATTTCGCAATATCAAGTCATTACAAACCAGTTAAACAGTCGGTTCTGAAAGTAAAATCATTCTCTATAAGGGAATTAGATTTTTTTTCAGAAGACAATGCTTTAAAAACAGACCAAATTTGTTAATCCTTGATAGATGCCTTTGTTTATGTCATCTGTTTGCATTACTCGCATTAACTTTCACCAATTATCAACAACATTTAGGATCACCAAAGTTCATGTATCACAGGATACGATTAAATTAATGTACATTTAACACGAAGTGACTGTGTAGACCTTAGTTTGTGTTTTTGACAATTGTACAAGACGTGAGAACAGTCCCCCATTTAAGTTTGCACATTAGCATGGACTCACTAGCATTAATGTCTCTAGTTTTAAAGTTGAAATCTGAAAATTGTAACTTGATGTGCATAACAACTAGAAAATTAAATGCTTAGGAAAAATGAATGCTTTTTTTGTTGAGATTTAGGAAATTCAATAAAATACTTTTATTGCCCGTCCTCTCAGGAAACCTGGAATCTGTGTTTCACGTTTTTTGAAGCATAAACCCCATAAAAATGACGCAAGCTTCGGGTCTTCCAGTGTTTCTCTACAGCGCTGAAACCTAAAGATGCCTGAGTTCCACTCTCTATGCAATTGATACCTCGACTGCCATTGGCTCTTTTATGTTTGAGGGGAGCGGCTTACCGATAAGTCAATTGCGACTTTTTAAAAATCACACAATTTTGACTTTTTTCCCTCACAATTGTGAGTTTACATCTCGCAATTCTGGAATTTGGTCTCAGAGGAAAAAAAAGCTGTAATAGCATCATATAAAGTCAAAATTGTGAGAAAAAAGTCGGAATTGTGGATAAAGCTGCGATTACTTCTATTTTTTATTCCTCTGAGGAAAGAAAGAATAATGGTTTGGAATGACAGGAAGGTGAGCAAACGATGACAGAATTTTCATTTTTATCTCCGGCTTGTGTAATTCATTTCCATGACTTTCACATGACAGCTGCTGTACAGAACACCAGCATGAACTTATTACAGGAACAATCGTCCTGGAGCAGCCTGGGGTTAAGTGCCTTGCTCATAGGTGCAACGGTGATAGCTCAACGCCTGCCCCTCGAGAGGTTCAAACCTGCAACCTTTTGTTCGCCAGCCCTGATCTTTAACCACTAGGCTGATGCCAGAGATTTTTAAAGGCATCTACACAAGACCTTTGTCCCCATCAATGAAGTATTTGTGACGTTTGACTAGCTGCAAGCACACATGATCTTGCCTTGCCTAATAAAGAATAAAGATAAAGAATTAAATAAATTGTAAGAAATATTAACAATATATCAGTGTCATTCAAATAGTGAATTTGGATAAATCTAAATTCATTATATTTTCAAGCAGAGTGGAGGGTGTGCAAATGTTTTGAGGTAACAAATTTTAATTAGTTAAAACGAATATATGGAAATGCTTTATGTCATAGCTGGCCCAAATATGTATTAATATAATTTATTTAATACATTTATTAAAAGTGAATAGCAACTTTAACTATCAAGTCATACATAAGTAATAAAATGGAAATTGACAATAAATTCAGTTTTAGTTTATTTAAAGAGACACTTTAATTTTATTTCTGTTTTAATTTTATTAAACTTTTTTTTTTTTTTTTTTTTAGCATTCGATTAGAAGCAGTGCCTTGGCAAATCATAATATATTCATTAATAGTATTGATTAAAAATACTATTTTAATACTAATTAAAATAAATAATGTTTTTATATTTTAAATCAAGGTACATTTTTTTAAATAGTTTATCTAACAATAACAACACCATTGGAAATATAGTGCAGAAGTCATGAGGACTATTTCTATGATGCTTTTAATTGAGCTTTTTTGGTTAGTTTCGGACTCAAACGGCCCTTTTTCTCATTAATGTTCATTGTATGGAAAAAGCAGCTCAGACATTCTTCTAAGCATCTTCTTTGGTATTTTAAGCCATACACACCAGCAGACAATCACTTTATATTAGGTGGCCATAACTACTATGTACTTACATTTAAATGAATAAATTGAATACAATGCACATATTGCGTACATGTTTTCACATTGCACTTGTATATGTAATTATATCTGTAACTAATTTCTGTAATTACGTTTATAAGTACACTGTTGACCCATCTTTTACATCTTAAAAAACCCTTCAACCTACCCATACTACCAAACCGGTCCCTAACCTTACCCATATCCCACCTCAGTAGCAGCAGAAGTGTTTTGCAATACAATATGAACAAAATAAGTACATCGTATATTGTATTTTTTCATGTAGTGCATAGTAGTTAAGGTCACCTAATATAAAGTGGGACAGACGATCTCAAAGCAGATCTTTTTAACTATTTTGTCATATTATGAGCAGCAAAACACATTAAAGCTTCCTTCATCGGCATCGTAGGTGTAACCGAGAGCTGAAAAGCCATAGCACATGATGTGATGGATCATCCCGTGACAAGCTTTATTTAGCCTTCTCCTAATTCACTTCTCCTCTCCTCCACCTAGCCAGTGGCAGAAACCATCCCTCTCTTTCTTTTTGCCCCTTAATCTAATCCAGTCTGTTTGTTTTGCTGGGTGTTAAAGTACAGATCAATTGTGTGAGTTATGAAATGACATTACGGCGGCTCAGACCCGTCTCTCCCCGCCAGACGACGTCTCGTCTATCTGAAAATTACCCCCCTCTGATTTATCGATTCGTTCTCGCTCTCGTTCTCCACTTACACGTACACATCCAAACTCAAGACAGCCGAAAAGTAGGACAGTCAACCACCTGGGAGAAACTTTCTCTGACACTCAATAAGACAGAAAATAAAGAGGATGAGACATTTCGGACTATAGGTGCACCAATGTGAATTTCCAAGAGCCAATTCCGACACCGTGGCATTCATTGCAAGGTGGGTTTTTTTTTTCATGGTTATTGAGACTCTTTTTAATGCAGAGTAAAGGCAAGCATGTGAAAGCAAAAGATTACCAACGCAAACTCGATTGTCACATTCAGTAACACAGTATCACATTCTCAGCACTTCCACAGGGGGCGCTATTGCGGGAGTCAACATCTTGATGGTAACAATATTTATGATCTGCTTTCTCTTTCAGGTTATGGTGAAGCAAAAGTATAAAAAAAAAAATATTGACTCGCTGAATGTCAAACTAAAAAAATAATAAATGAAAATTTCACTATTGCAAAAAAAAAAACAATTAAAGTACATTTTAGAAGAAAACACTATTTCAGTCTTTTTCATTCAAAATATTATATTTAAGTCAATGCATTTCTTTATAATTCTGTGCGACATTTACTCCTTTACCATCTTCAAGTGAAAAATGCTTTCAACTAAACTACACCAATTTTTTCATTGCTTATCTTGTACTTTACTTTTACATTTTGTTCTGGAAGCTTTTAAGAATCAATGCACAGCAACATTTCGCTCGCGACCATTTGACCCGACTCAGCATCCGATCCCTTTGGATTGACAAGCACGTCAAAGTTAGACATCGGAGGTGGTGGAGCAGGGTGACTGCATTTTTCTGTGGACATGTGTCTCCTACAACTCTGTGTAATAAGGTAATTGTAAAACTATTGTTCCATAACGTTTAGAAAAATGATTTTCAGAAAACGGCTGTACGCTCCCCTGCTTTCACGAGGAAAACGGCGGCAAAGCACAAACACTTCAGACGTTTTCGGGAACGAAATGGACGACATTGCGCGGATGATGAAGGGCGGGATTTTTACGCCATTTAGCAAGCCAGAGTTGTAATCATAAAATAATGTGCTCCAGTGACCCAAATCTCAGGTTACTTTGTCAGAAGCATTGCACGCACACGCACACACACACACACACACACACACACACACACACACACACACATCATACACATCATACACAAGCTCGCCACTGCCTCAGGCAACGGGTTTGTTGAATTATAGCCCCGACATGCAAACAAAAGGGGATGAAATAAAAAACATTTATTATTTCGCAATTAACCTGCGAGCGATAAAAAAACTCAGACGCAGGAAAATGGCATGCAGGTCAAATTCGCATGGGAATTCTTGGAAGTTTCCAAATTTAGAGAAAAATTCTCCAACGTCCTTTTATTGAGCCTGTGGCTAGGTGGCTCGAGTTATGACCTACTTTTCCCCTTTTCCTGCTGGACTACAAATTAAGGGAACTTAAACACGGAGAGCGGTGCAAAACAAGCTTTTATCACCTTCCTCGCTGTCAAATCCATAATACCCCGTTTGTCTGGATTGCTAGGTTAGAAATCGAAGCGATTATGCACAAGATGCCATGAATTACAGTCTTTTTAACATTATTTTAAAGGGTCGAGCACAGCATGAAATGTCCTCATCGTTCAAGGAGCAGCAATACAGCAATATGATAAATCATCATTTTTATGAACAATTTATCACCAAGAAAAATCACAAAAACAATTCTTCAGCCAAGGATTAATAAGTAGAATAAAGTTAATATATGTTGACTACTGCTTTGGCTATTTTACAATGGATTAGAAACGTTTGGTCAGATTTAAAGGGGCAGTTCACCCAAAAATTAAAACAGTGTTATTTACTAACCAGTATCATTTCAAACTATTACAAGTTCCCTTCTTCGGTGAAATGTAAAAGAAGATAGTCAAGAAACATTTAAGTTTGACAAAAAAATGAAAGTCATACATGACACATCATGAGGGCGAGCAAATGTTGATAAGGTTTTTCATTTTTGGGTGAACTATGCCTTTAAATAACTATAGTTTCACATTTATTTATTTATTTTCAAAAGCGCCCAATGAGGTTTTTCTGCATAAGTGGAGCAATATCTGTTCAGAACTGATTTCGCTTGTAAGGATGAGCAATATTATGGTTAAAATCTTTCAAAAAAGCCAACAAAAACATTTTAATGATGCTTTCGTTTAGTACAAACAGCTTTTTGCTTCACAACGATTGCTTGTGATGTTTTTATCAGCTCTTTGGACTCTCCTTCTGACGGCACCCATTCACTGCAGAGGATCCACTGGTGAGCAAGTAATGTATGTAAAGCATCTGCAAATCTGTTTACGATGAGAATACAAACTCATCCACATGTCTACACGGCCTGTGAGCGAATCAATTTGCTGCAAATTCTCACTTTCGGGTGAACTAATCCTTTAACGTGCGTTTCTTAAAGTTTTTCTTCTCGCACTCATCGTCAGTCGTGTCTGAATAAATGAGGAGTGATGCCCGGCTCCTAAAATGAGCATGAAATGCATGCCATTACAGATTACGCCTGTAATATATCATGTATCAATCAACAATACATCATCTCAGCCTTTTCATTTTCCAACACCTGGGCAGGTTTTCAAAAGAGAAATGAATAGGCAGAAAAAAAAGACGCTGACACCCACAAATCCTTTATGTCTAATTTTGGGTCAAACAATTGTTGCAGATGCAGTGTTTTATAGGCAAAGCTGGTCAAATTTGCTTCAGATATCATTACATTCCATTGCAAAAAAAAGTGCATGTTTAATGAATTTTTCTTCTCTCTGGATAGCGTATTAATATTTACAAATAAAAAAAATGCGCAAAACACGTCCACTCACCATCCACTCTGAAATGATGATGTCCACTTTTTCCACAGGAAGGTCGATTTCCTCGATTCTGCCCTTGATCAGCGTGATGGTGTCTTCGAGTTTATTCGATCTAGAGAAAGCCAAAATAAAGACGTCGGTATATTGATTACATCGACTTAAGTTAACTTAATTTAACACAAATGTACATTGTTTTTTGCACCAATAAATACATTTAAATCTATTTGGATATAAATATATTATAAACTCTAAAATGTATGTAACTAGTTTGAACACCTCTTTTGAGACAGTGAATGTTAACTACGCTAATTTGGCCGGGAATCAATCTCCTCAAAGACGGCTGCTAATGAATCCAAATGACACGCGCCACGGCGGACTCTCTGGGACGACAGCACCGACGGTCCCAATTTGACAGCGTCTCCTCCCTGACCTTTTGCACTAAGGGTCAGCAAACTACCGCTCACCTGAGTGTTTGTGTGCAAGTGTGTAAACGTGCGTGAACACCCCCATCCCCCCTTATTTAAATGATCGCTCCCATTTTGACCGGTAACCCTGAGCATCAATCTCTTTAAATACTCCATTATCATGACAGCTAATGTTACTAGGGACAGAGTCATTACTCAAGGCTGCGGAGCGGATTTCTGCCCAGCCGATCCTTATCTCTGCACCTTCGCACTATCACACTCTTCCAGAATCCCATTGTAGCGCTCCCTCTCTCCGCCCCTCCTTCAGTGTACTGTCTTGAGCTAGGAAACACTAATCTCATTACTGGGTTAATTTAGAGGACAATGTCAGCTACGGGGGGAGAAAGAGGAGGAGGAGGGGGATTTGGGTGGCTTTGATACTTCCCTCCACTGGATGGTACTTGGTTTAGGGAATATGATACAAGTATATTGATCCTCTGGGACTAATGATTGGATTTAAGATGTAAAGTGTTGACGGCAGACTGGATTATCCGCCAAATCACCGTCATGACTGGTGTCAGACGGCGTAATCTAGGGAATAAGCAGCTAAACTGGAAAGATCATGTGGGGATTATCTGGATTTTTGCTGTAAATGCTCCTAAAACATAAAAGACCCTTATGGAACAAAAAGCTAGGGAAACATTTCACACAATACAAATGCAACGCAAATAGCCTAAATGGGTAAAAAGCACTTTTTTTTTTTATTCTAGAGGACTTGTGATTTTTTTTGTGACTTTTGTGACTTCTAAATCACAGACAAACGTATTATTACATGCATTTACAAGGAACTTGATTGCTTTTGCCCATTAAATACCCTGACTTTCTTCAAAAAAACTGTGGATCTCAAATATTTTGTAGATATTGTTTATCATAAAAGAATTCATCAGATGAAATCGTGCAATGCACCTGAATTACAGAAAAAGTCAATATGAAATATCTATTTATACCTCAATTTACAATAATAAATAAAAATAAATAAAATTAAGCAATAATAAATGCAGGATTTTCACTTGCTAGCAATTTCATAAAAACATTATAATAAAAAATATATACTGATCAAATTAAATGCTACATTTTTAGATAAAAGAATTGAAAATTGTGTATTCTAAAAAAAAAATAATTGCAATTATTATTGTAATTATTTACAACATTTTTATGCAATTAAATGCAATTAAATTTATGCAGTTCACAAAACAATTACAAAAATCAGTAATTAATGCATGGAACTAAACATTGCATTCTAAAGTAAAAAACCTACTAGTGTTTTATTTTAAAACTTACTCCAGTCATCCATGTATTAATTAATTCTTTAGCTTTATTTTTACATTCTTGGCACTTTAAAAATAAATGCTTCTGGTTTCCCTAATTTTTAGTAACTATAATAATATAAAGTGCTTAATTATTCAATGTAAAAGTAAATAATACTTCTTACTCCTTTATACCTGCATTTCTGTCAAAGTTTTTATATGATTTTTTTTTTAAGTATATACTTCATTCAACTGTATTCAATTAAAAATTACATTGAGATACGACATACTTGTCTCTGTAAAGCTGCATAAAGCATCGTGCGCGTCAAAAAGCCCATACACACTCGGGCGGCATGCAGGAGGCCTCGGCCCAACAGCGGCCCAGCGAGCTGTAAAATTAAACTTCATTTTCCTTTCATCCTCCTGCCTGCTCCGACTCCTCAGACTTACATAATAACAATAACCATAATCAAAAAAAAAAATCTCCCAGAGACACCACATGTGGCGAACACATCTCAGCTCCGACAAATAAAACTATATTCCTGCTTCTGGATGAAATGGAAGTGCCCTCGGAGGTGATACATGAGGTAATTTTAATGGGCAGATAGGTCGTAAAAGGAAGCAGATAGGGCAGACTGGAGTCCATTTGTATGTTTAGTGTGCGTATGAGACACAGGGCCGGGATGGAAGCAGGGGAGATTGGAAGTCGACTGGGTGGAGGTAAATGACAGGCCTTTAGGAACGTGACTGCAGCCCGTAAACACACTGAAGTCAAGCACTGAGACACATAAAAAGAGGACTAGTTTGGGGATGAGATTGCAAGGTAATAAAGCTCGCTGGCCCAGGTTTGCTGTGAGAGAGTTTGTCGGACCAGTTGACAAAACTGCCACTCAATATGCTGCATTAATTGATCTTGTACATCCAATAAATAAATAAATAAAACATTAAAAAATTATATATATATATATATATATATATATATATATATATATATATATATATATATATATATATATATATATATATTTTTTTCTATTAAATTTTTTTATATTAAGCACCCTTTATATTTAAAAAAACTGACTTGAGACAGTCATGAAGAAAACTACAAGCCATTAGTTTCAACAAAAATCAGCAATTGCATAATATGCCACATTATAAAATGTTGTGAGAAAACATGTAATGATTTTTATTTTTTTTAAATAAACTTTTACGCAAAAATAAAATGCTAAAAAACGTATTGTGGTTGGGGGAGTAAAAACGTTAATTAAAAAAACTAAACCAAAAAAATGTACTGATAAGCCCAGCAAATACAGGCAAAGGGAAGCTGAATTGATAGGAAGATGGGCATAAGTGACTCAAAGTAGATGAAGTTGGGGGGAAAAAAAATGCAGAAAACACATGGGAAGGACTTTACATTTACAGAGGAGATGTTCAAGAATCACCAAAGAGGAAAGCAAGATGGTTAACTTTCCAAATGGAGCAATACTATACCTTGTTTTTAGTAAAAACAAGTAAAAGTATCCCAAAAGGCCCTTTCCCACATACTCAAGAACTTTTCTCTACTTGAGTACAATGGTGACTCACCTGACAATATCCATGGCCTGGTAAATGATCTCAGATTGGTCGACAGCAATGACCTTCCTGGCTCCCGCTTTGGCGGCGAACATGGAGAGGATTCCCGTACCACATCCCACGTCAAGCACCACCTGCGGGTGAAAGGAGCACGGCGTAACCTTTCCGCGTTATGCCAGCTTGTCTGTGCCATCTTAAGCGTGCAGATGTGTAATAATGGCACCCGAGGCATTTATCACGCTGACAGGGTCTAACCCTTATTTGCCAGAGTCCACTGGCTGGACGGCGATGGCCGAGATAAGCCTCTCGTCGTCTACCCCCACTTCACCTTTTTCTTTCCAGCTCAGCGCGTCACCTCGGGATCCATGTTCAACCGCGGCCGGCTAAAGCTGATCTAGCCAATGTCAGCGCAAAATTAATGGTTTGTATATGAGCGTGTGTGTGCGTTGAAGAACCATTATCCTGTTATCAGCCCACTGCAGTTGACACATAAGAACCCCCCTTTAAAAAAAAAAAAATACTGCAGCTTGGTATAACCCGAGGGTTTTTTATATCAGCTCTGTCAACACAATCATTACTCCGTCGTAGCTTTTTCTCCAACACTTAAAAACGCCAATGTGGCTGGGCTTCAAGAAGCCCCATACTCACCTTGTCCTTGAAGACGTCCATGTTGCGGTACATGAAGTCTCGATAGCTCTCGGTGCGCACCTTGTCCTGTCGAAAAACGAGACGACCAAAGTCCTAAGTAATGACACGGTGTCACCATTCTACTTTCCATTAAGAAGACAGAGCGCACCCGTCCCGGCGCGAGAGGAATCGTTGAACACGATCCAATCATTCAGAGCAAAAATTTAATTTTAACGCCTTATCCAGCGTTAAAGCTGACAGTCAAGGAGCACGCTGGAAATCAAATTAACAATCGTTAAGCAGCATGAAATAAAAATCTCATTTTTAACAGAGTCAGGATTGAATTAGAAAGCAATTCGAAGGATGTGTGACTGGTAATGATTTTTTTTTTTTTTTTTTTTTGAAGGGAGGAGGTTGGTGTTGCTGGGAGTGGAGATGAAAAATTAAATCAAACTGACCCTGACACTTCTTGCTTTGCCAGCAGAATTCCAGCCAGAAATGGCTAATTAACCTGCCAATCAGACTAAGTACCACCCAGAACATACATGACGCCGGAAGCTATTTACAATGCAGACCAGAGCCATTACATTTCTATTGGTTTAAACCAGGACATGTTAAAAATAACAAGAATAACTGAAACCGAAACAAAAAATGACGACCTCTTTTTTGTATGGTTAAATCAGACTGAATATTTAAAAATTTATATTTATAATATATATTTTTTGTTCTAACCACCGCACAAAAGTTTGAAATAATTTTTTTTTTTCCTTTTTTTCATCAAATAAAAAAAAATTATAATATTGTGTAATATACTTACAATTTATATTTTAAAAATGAATCAGAATTTTCAGCAGCCATTGCCTTCAGCATGTCATATTCCTGTATAAATAAATATAATATGGTGTTTGCTGCTGCTTTAATGTAAAAACTACGATGCAGTACCATTTAAAAGTTAGGGGGAAAGAAAGAAGGAAAGAAATAAAGACTTTTTTCAGCAAGAATGCACTAATTAAACTGACTCCAAGGAATCTTACAAAATATATCACTTTTTCCAAATAAAATATTAAGCAGCAAGAACACTTCTCAGCATAAGATCCATTATTAATCATTTTGTACCAATAACAACTAATAATGATATACCATGATAATAACTGATCTAGTAGAAACTGATTTGATTCTTGATCCGCACTTAATCCATTAAAAATGCTTGCAAATTATGGCAAAAATTCATGTTCTGAAGAGAAAACATATTTAAAGTCTGTGGTTTTTTAACAATGAAGCTTATATGAGTGGCCCTGCTGACGGAGAAAAAAAAAAAAAATGACGGAAAAGTTAACTTAACTTTCCTTACGTGGAAAGTTTTGCATTACTTAAAGGGTTAAAGTTCGCGGCGTCTGACTCGTGACGGTAAACGGCATCATTTTACGGTGGACAGTAAAAGGCGTCAGCGCTTGCGTTGCACCATACAGCTTTGCCTCTCCTCTGCAGAGTTTCGACTCTGACGCAAACCGCCGTTTAATGCAAGTTGGAGGAGGCACCAATCACTGGCCCTCTCCAGGACGTACTGCAGCATGAGAGCTGATGATCCAAACGCTCCTCACTTGAACCTCCCTTACCGCAGTTACAGCGCTCGAACAATGACATCCTAATAATAAATCTGGAAAACTGCAATGTGAGAAAATAAATAATGGCGAATAATAAAAATATGCAGCGTAGAGCGAACCGCTCTTTTTTTTCAAGTAGTTTGCGCGAAGCGTGAGTTGCTTGTGACCTTCTACCTAAGCAAATAAGGCCGCAGATATATGTTAGATGGGGACAGACCTACCTTCAGCATCTCCTCATGGATGCTGTAATGCCCATAAGAGCTAAAGTAGGCCTCGTCTTCATCTTCTCTCAACTCAGCAATAGCCCCTGAGCGTGAAGGGCCACGACTTGTGTCGGCGTTCAGCACTAGACCTTGTGCCAACAATCTGGGGCAATGCAAACAACACACACACATTTAATATATATATATATATATATATATATATATATATATATATATATATATATATATATATATATATAAATAAAAGACAGAGAAAGGCTTGGTTAGTCCACCAGCACACGTGCATAGGCATGTGAGTGCATGTGAGTGCCCATTCAAAATCTTAACCACTGCAGTGGAATTTTACCCCATCTCTAACTTCTATTGCCCCGCCTCTTTTTTTGCACCTTTATCCACTTCAGTGAGTGTTTGAAACTGAACTCTATGCTGCACCCTGCTGGACCCACTTATACATTACACATCTATCAGAGTTCCACAGTTTAAACTTAGAGCGAACTGTTCTTACAAATATATATATATATATATATATATATATATATATATATATATATATATATATATATATATATATATATCTATATATATATATATATATATATAAAAATATCTATATATATATATATATATATATATATATATATATATATATATATATAAAAAAAATATATATATATTTTTTTATATAATATATATATATATATATATACACAAAAAAACGTTGCAGATCAGTTAAAATTATGATAAATTTGGTTCCAAAATAAAAGAAGACGTAAGAAAAAGGCGTTAAAAAAAAAAAAAAAAAAACCTTGCCATCAATTAACTACATATTAAATTAAGTACTACTGAACAAAATATGGATTTGGTTCAACCTTTGAAACTTGAACAAAATTTTAATTATCTTATCTATACTATAACAACAGTTCCTACCGTAGTTAAATAACTTGCTCTTTAGATTGATAAAACAAAAGAAAGCGTAAGTACAGTAATGCTTTCTTATGACAAGTCTGTGGGAAAAGTATATTTAAAAGACTGAAATGTGAAATTCATATTTCTGTACATGCTGTATGTAACATATCCAGATCAGAGATGTCACATTTACGGTTGTATTTAAAAAAGATAGTTCGCCTAGAAATAATATCCTGCCTCAACTCTTTTATCTGCAGAACACAGAAGAAAATACTCTGCGCTAAACATCGACTGTCACTGCATGGACAAAAATAATCGAAATATCATCTTTTGACAGAATGAATGATAGAATTTTTTAATGAACTATGCCTTTAACCTTTTTCTCCTAATTCAAATTCCTTTAACGTAATTCACTGCTGGGATATGGAGTTTTAATAAAAACTGTGTCTGTGTATGCAGGATTTTTTATTTTTTTTTTACATCTGACATGACTCAAGAAAACACAAAGTAGGAAAATAGCAGGAACTCAAAAAAAAGTCTTCTCAATAACCCTGTCAAAAGTCCAACGGGTGACGTGTTTTTGAACTTCATACCATATGCACGTTTAAGATGGCATAAGCAAATATTTGGTATAATTGCAAACAAACTAAAAATGAACCCACCACGGTTGCATAATATTATTCAATAAGATGAATAATGCTTATCTGAGCTAAAGAGCTGAACCTCAGTGATTCAATACATACAAAGGGTGAGGCTGAGGTTACACTGACTTGAGCTTGTGCAGATCGTCCATGGCCCGGGCCAGAGCCTCCTCAGCTCTCTGAGCTCTGTCTTCAGCCTGTCCGGCTCTCTGAAGCAGAAGAGACACCCGATCACCAGCCGCAGGGCTCAGCGTCACAGCCTCGCTCAACTCTTCAACATCTAAAAACAAAACGGAAGCCAGCAGGTCACTACATTCAAAAGTTATGAAGTGCGTTTTTAACTACACCTATTTAGCAACGACGCACCAACACCGATCAAAAGTGACAGGTACATGTACAATGTTAGCAAAGACTTCCGTTTCAAATACATTTTGTTGCGAGTCTTCTATTTTCCCAAGAATTCTCAGTTTGCTTACACAGAGCTTCAGCAGCACGATATTGATCGTAATAAGAAATGTGCAGAATGAGCGGCATATCAGAATGATTTCTGAAGGATCATGTGACCACGTAAAATAGAAAACGGCAGCAATATTTATAAGTGATGATTCCCATACCTATCTGCAATAATGGGTCGTCTGGTAAAGCTGGTTTCATATATTCGTCGCTGTCCCACGGCACTGGACCATTTGAAGCCAGTCTCAAACTCTCCGAAGAACATTTCTACAGAACACACACAGCTTAGTCAGGCGTTAAAAAGTCATCTTATCACATACACTTGAACTGCGTGTGTTAAAATGATGCTTACCGTAGTTCTTATGTAGTTTATCATCTTTATGAAGCCATAGTCATCAAGCCCTAAAGAGAAATTAAACCAGATTTGTATTTCGAGACCACTTAGCACACTTAGCAATACTTGTGTAGAAAACTCACTGTGTTTTTGGACCAGATCTGGAATATCCACGCCATGATCGGTCTTACAGTGCTGCACCGTTTCAGACACAGAGGTGAGAGTCCTGTTTAAAGACAGACACACACATGAATACAAAACAAAGCCTTGGTTCTTAAAGGATCGGTTTCGACCAAAAATACTAATTTTGAGGTTTTTCCACTTAGACACCTAAACTGCTTGTAAAAAGAATTAAGGCTTTAGTCGTGTGCCATTTATGTGTCACAGTTTCAAATCAAAGCCTTACTCGTTTGTGTAAATAAACAAAAAATAATTTTGTTAATGGAAATAAAAGTGAAATTAAATAAATATACTTAACTAAACACCTTAATAACCGGACAAAAACATCGCTGAAAAATTTTATTGCATTGTCAAAAAATTTTACCAAAAAAGATGGTTAAGCTGAAGCACTAAAGTTATGAAGCAAAAATAAAAACTAAAACTGTAATATATATATATATATATATATATATATATATATATATATATATATATATATACACACACACACACAGTATATATGTATATATATTAACATGACAAACTTAAAATGTTTCTCTTTAGGTTATACATCTAACATTACACTAATAGTGTGTAGAAAAAGATAATAAGACAGTCAAGAACATTAAATTTGATTTATTTTAATAATTTCCTCTGGTCAACATAAAAGCAAATATTTAATTTGTCTTACAAGTATAAATGGGTATGTAAACATATAACTATACTGCTGTCTATTCTCACGTTTTTTTCTGATATGAAACGTTTTATGCAAACATAAACAGATCACAATCATCTCCACTAAGTCATCTTTCAGTTTTTTTCGGTTGTTTTAGGAAGCATCATTATGAAAGTTACCTGTCACAGAGTAAACACGGGACTGTAACGGGTTCAGATCCCTCCTCCATCGACTGCCATTGTTCATCATCACTGTCAGACAGCTCAGGCACATCATCACACACCTCGCAGTCAGCATCACCTGCACCACAGGATGCAACACCGAAATATACAGCTAAAAACACCGTCTAAACAAACGGTTGTATTAAATCCTAGCAGGAAAATAACAGCATTACACCATTTGAAAATACCGGTTAAACAACAAGGTCCAGCTCACGATAATAACGCAGTTTAAGTCTCATCATGGGTTAGATTAAAAATGTGCATCACATTTCATGCATTCACGTGTACCTGTGTACGCTGCCATGTTGTAGTCTCTTGAGTTCGCGATTTTCTCATCCGGGTCATTCTTATTCTGGAGCACTTCCCCCTTGTCGCCACGTGAGGTCGCTGTTTCTTTATTATTACCGGTATTTTCGAACCACATGTTAAATGTCTCAAGTGCATGTTTCTGTATCTGTGTATGTTTTTTTAGCAACCAAACATTAAAAATCAGTATGTTTTGTCATTTTAGAACAACACACAACCTACTACAGTCAAGAATTGCTCAGGAAGGCTTACAATAATACCGTTTAACGTTGCGTGGCTATGCGAATTAGCATTGCCACTTTCTGTGTGGAATTTATTAACAAGCCTGCATTTTTTATTGGATTTTTAAAGGATAAATTAGATGAATCAAGCACACGCGTGAACTCTTTCAATGCTGAACAAAGCCGCCAAATACAAAAAATGAATATTCTGAACGTAGTTGCAATGTATAGCTGCTGAACAGCTTTTGTGCTTTATAATGTGTCATGAGTTTAATATAGCAAATAAATGCTTTTGTCTTTCAGTTGTGACTAAAGAGGTGACTGTTTTAATCCACTTTTCAGATATTGCACACAATATACACCATAGCTGCTGTCAAGTATGAATATAAATTTATTTTCCTGAGCAATATTAAATTACATAAAAAAAGCACCAGAACTCAAAACAAAGCATGCAGAAACACAGCACGTATTACATTAGTGTCAGGCAATGCTGTCAGCATGATAGTTTTTAAATATGATAATTACATCCAGGTCATCTGCGTTAAAATGATATTTTGGTTTGTCCTGCTGACAAAAAACTTAAATAAAGTCTTATTTTTTGTCTCCAATTTTTCCAAGATTGCATATGGCCTTGTTTTCGAGAATTTCCACTTTCTTCTCTCCGTCTTTAAGTGTGTTGACAACCATAGCCCTGGCCACTGCGGTGATGGGAATGGACATTGTAGGCAAAACAGAGGAGAACGCGCCGAGAAATTTCTGGGCCACCCACTCAGCCGGCCTGCTCTCCTCTCTGCTCACTAAGAGCACCCTAGGAAACAAAAAAACAATCACATGTGAAATGATGATTAAGAAACAACTGAAAAAGCAGACCCAAACAACACAAAGATGTCACACTATACGCAGAGAATAAGAAGTCACAAAACAGGCTGTGGGACTTACGCTGGTCGATAGACAGAGAAACGCTCAAACTCCAGCTCTTCAATTTCAGCTTCGACCTGTCCCTGTAAAGACAGCAGTGTCGGATTAGACAAAGGCTGGCTTGAATGGCACGAACACACAAGCTTCTTTGCACTTCTTCGCTCCGTAAACCGAATGGCACGTGCGACCTGAGCAAGTCATGATACCTTGGTTTTCAGGTAGAGAAAGCTGCTGGTATTGTCTGCACCTTTGGAGGATTCGAGGTGGAAATGTGAGCAGCCTCCTGCTTTGGCAAGTTCTGCAGACTTGAGAACGTAGTCATGGTCCACGCGCACAAACCCTTCCTGTAAGCCCACGCAAAATGTAAAAGGTCGGTTTTTTTAGGTATGCAACTAACGAACTACAAAAAATGAACATGAAATGTAAACCCACAAATGTATCATGGCTTACCAAAAACAGAAAGCGGTATTATAATAATATCAATAATATAATCAATAATATAATTATAATTTCTTTGTTTTGTTTTGTTCATCAGCTGCTCAGTTTGCATTTACTTTATGTCACGAGGAAAAACATTATTATACAAATATCTCTGCTGAACCTTTTGACTTGTAATTTTGCAACAGACGAAGATAGTGAGTGAGGATCTTTTATGTGAAGTGGACGTTATCGTCAGTCATTTTTCGTGAGTGCTATCAAGAAAAAAAGTTTTTTGTTTTTTTTTACTTGAAATAACTAAGGTTCAGCAGAAAGTCCTCCATGCATTTATAAAGTTCGCAAAATGATCACATCCGAAACATACAGCTCCTGCTTTGGCCTTGGTTGTTCCTAGGCAGCAGTATCCAACATCATGGCCCCGAAAAGCCTCAGCGTACTCATCTAGCTTCTCAAAATCAACCACCTTTTGCACCTAAAGAGAACAAGGCGAGGAAATAGTCACGATAACGTTTTTTTAATGCATTGAATTAAATAACTAAATACTCATGTGTTATGTGCTTGCTTTATTTAAAAGGATAGTTCACCCAGAAATGAAAATTCATTTTGTGGAAGGCAATGGTTATCATTAGTTACCAACATTTTATTAAATACTCTTTTGTGTTAAGCAGCAGAAAGGAATTCACATAGTTTGACGTTTGGGACAGCTTGAGGATGACCTTAACGTTGACCGGATTTTAATTTTTAGGTGAGCTATCCCTTTAAGCCACTTGATTTGACATTTGGTTTCGGCTACGGTGCATGGACATGATGAAATTCTCAAACTTGACACATTACCAGATTTTCATAGGCTTTATCCTCAAAGGTTAGCTGCCTCCGTCCAATGAGAGTGACCTTGGAGAAGATGTTGTGCTGCACTATTTCCTTCAGCAGCGCCCTTCCAGTCTCCCCCGAAGCACCCACAATGAAGCACGATTTGTTCTTCTGCCGGTAATCCTCCTCCATCGCATTCAGATCCATTCTGTAACGAAGAAGTAATCACATAAGCGGTCGTCTGAATCTCACAACATCATCATGACAGTGCAGAATTAGCACAGGTGTACTATGACAAACAGGTGCGTGACAACCACTTCATGAGCTGATCCTCAAAAGGGCGCTCTGTGGCTCAGTGCTCACTGGACCACTTTCAAATATAAAAAAAATTAAGTTTAAAAATTATGTTTTTAAAATTAAGTATACTCTCCTGCGTTTATATGATACAACTACAGAAGTTAATACTTTTTTTTTTTTTAGCAGGGATGCTTTAAATTCAACAAAAATGATTTTAAAGCTGACCCGACCTGAATGAACTCGAGAAATACTATTGAATTATTACATTCAGACACGCATACGTTTTGCATTTCTAATTTTAATTAATAACAATAAATATTGATTTTAATAATATTTATTTTATTACGCTCTCTTAAATTATTATTTTTTTTCTTTACGTATTTATTTATTTATTTATGGGGGTTTTTTGTTAGGGGTTTTTTTTAGTATTCGTTTATATTATTTACCTAAAAAACAATAACGAGGGAATTCTCGCGAGGTTTGGTTGTTCATAGGCATGTGCTGTGAGCGAGAATCAAAAAGATCACACAGTGAAAATATAGTGACCAATAATGCATAGTGGGTTAGAAGCGACGGTAACACAGTGGTCCGCAATGAATACTTCACCTTGGGATCTCGTCGGTCTCTGAATTCTCCAAATAGTACCAAACGGCGACGAGGGCTACAACAAAAGCAGTGAAGAAGCTTAAGGATTTACTCTCAAATATATTCATTCCAGGCTCGATAAACAGACGTCTTTGGTAGTTGATAGACCGGAGCTTCTTCCTGTTATAGTTAGGTTTCGCATTCAGGCTGCGCATGCGCACTGCGAATCACTGCAAAACGAACACCTATCAAAACTAAGCTGTGCTGCGAGGGTAGTGGCGATGGTGCAGATTGGAGTCTGGCTTGTAATGTTTCCTGAAATTGTTTCATCTGTGCAGCTATTGAAACATATAAAGTCATTAGACTGAAGCAGGAGTGCAGTCACACCATTTTCTGTGCAGCTTGTGGATGTCACTACAAAAAAAAAATTATTTCCCACTGTGTCACTTGTTTCATTTTGTAAAATGGCCTAATGTGAGCCATTTTATGGACAAATCCTTAATAATTAAGTACAAAAATATGATTAATCGTTAAATATACTGCATAGCATATTTTGAATAAAAGCGAAATGAGTTCGCTATTAGTTTTCCAGTTTGTTTTCGCCAAAATATAATGAGGAGCGCTTCACAGTAATAATGTCAATGATTCAGTTATTATCCAGTCAAAAGATTACATGAATTAGCCTATTTAGATGCTGTTAATTTAGTCCTAAGGTAATGTTGCAGCTATGTTAAACGCACAAAGATGAAGATATCAAAAGTCTTTTAATATAAACACACAGTTTATATAACAGCAGGTTATCCAACAAACAGGTAGCTTAAACAAAGATGTCAAGATACTGAACAAAAGAAAACCCGCAGAACTGAATTAATATAGGCTACATGTGATAACAGGCACCCCTACAATCAGGAGAATGAGCAAGTCAAAGGGCAAAGAAACTGTTCTGAGGTTGGTGTTGTCAACACACTACAAAATGTACAGAAACTGTAACTGTAAATAACATTAAAAAAAGTCAATTACAGTAAATATTTAAACAATTCACAGTCTTTGCTTACAAACTCTGGTCAAAGTAAGCATGAGGAGCTCCTAAGAGGTTCTTGTCAATTTGTAGGCACAATCATAGAGAACTTTCAAGTTAGCTCCAGTATCATGGCAGTGAGTTTGGCCACTGTAAGCACCACTTGCATTTTAATTTGTAATTTGAAGTGTAGATTCATCAAGTGTAAACAACAGATGAGATAATTATTGGGGGCCAGTTTTGACCTGTATTACCTTTATTACATGGACAAAAATATGAATGCAGTCGATTAGTGAAAGTCTGACCAGTGAAGGAGTAGATATGAGATCTGGACTCCACATCATAGAAGGAGACCAGACCCTCCTCGTAATCCACAAACACACCCACCTTCGGTGGTTTCACTCTCAGAGACAGAGAGACACCAGATTCAGTACAGGCCGAATATTCTTTCTCATTCCTCAGAGCCAGAGTCCAGAATCCATTCCTAGGACTCACTATGACTGATCCCTTTCTGTTTACAGATTCTCTGGCCACTCCTAACGTCCAGGCAGTCTTTCCTTCCACCAGTATCTCAAAATAAAATCTCCCTGAGGAGAATCCCTCTTTTCCCAGTACACAGAAGTTGTGATCAAACCTCTCTGGGTTGTTTGGGAGGTAGTGATTAATGTCTCCATGTCTCACTTGTTTTCTATCATCAGACAAGACAAGCTGACGATGAGCTGTATCAGCATCCAGAGTCACATCCACTGAGGAGCATGAAACACAATGAATACTAACATCTCAAACATTTAATAAATAGCTTAATATTTAATATATAGTTTAACATGTAACGAACACTGCAAGTAATTATATGTATAGCTAGCTATCATTGTATTTAACAACGTTAATGCGTGGGAAAACAACAGATGCTCATTGTACCTTCATACTGCTGCATCCTCCTTAATACTGTGAAGACAAATAATAAAACATCATCACTGAGAAAGCTTATGTTTATAAATTTTTTTTTTAATATTGAACTGATTGATCTGTTGTTACACAAACGTATAAGCACATAGTTTACTATAGTTTGCACTCATGTAAAATCATATTTAGCATTGTCAAAACATAATCTACACTTCTATAGCACTTGTCACTTCCTGCTTAATTGCACATAATCTTTTTTTTTTTTTTTTTTTTTGCACATACTATGTCTAGACATAGACATTTTTTTCTTGCACACACTATCTCTACACCCCTCCTAGGACTGCCACCTTAATGTGGTGGAGGGGTTTGAGTGCCTGAATGACCCTAGGAGCTAGGTTGTCTGGGGCTATATGCTCCTGGTAGGATCTCCCAAGGCAAACAGGTCCTAGGTGACAAGCCCGAAAAAGAGTGGTCCACCCCACCCCTTATGGACAACAATAACAATAATAGAGTCACAATGTCACCCGGTAAGGCGCAGCCAGGACCCCGCCATGAAGCCAAGCCAGGGGCTGGCATACGAGGGCCTGGTGGCTGGGTCTTGGCCGGGCTCAGCCTGAAACAGTGGCGTGGGGCCATCCTCCCATGGGCCCACCACCTGCAGGAGGGACCCCCTGATCTAAACCAGAGTGGTGTTCTGTTGTTGGAAATCTGTGCTAGTCACGGTCTGTCCATAACGAACACCATGTTCAAGCATAAGGGTGTCCACCAGTACACGTGGCACCAGAACTCCCTATTAAAGGGGGGGGACTCGCCCATCACCCTGGCTAAGGTCACTGAGGTTGTTGAGAAGCTCCTCAGTGGCAAGGCACTGGGGGTGGACGAGATCTGCCCAGAGTACCTCAGGTCTCTGGATGTTGTGGGGCTGTCTTGGATGACACGCCTCTGCAGCATCACGTGGACGCGGGGGACAGTGCCTCTGGACTGGCAGGCCGGGGTGGTGGTTCCTCTTTTTAAGAAGGGGGACCGGAGAGTGTGTTGTCTAACTATAGGGGGATCACACTTCTCAGCCTCCCTGGGAAAGTCTATGCCAGGGCACTGGAGAGAAGAATCCATCCGATAGTCGAACCTCAGCTTCAAGAGGAACACTGTGGGTTTTGTCCTAGAGAGGGAACACTGGACCAGCTCTATACCCTCTTCAGGACACTGGAGGGTTCCTGGGAGTTTTCCCAACCAGTCCACATGTGCTTTGTGGATTTGGAGAAGGCATTCAACCGGGTTCCTCGCAGTGTCCTGTTCATTATTTTTATGGGCAAGATTTCTAGGCGCAGCCGGGGGCCGGAGGGGGTCCGGTTTGGTGACCACAGGATAGTGTCTCTGCTTTTTGAGGATGATTTTGTCCTGTTGGCTGCATCTGGCCAAGACCTACAATGTGCGCTGGGGTGGTTTGCAGCTGAGTGTGAAGCGGCTGGTATGAGAATCAGCACCTCTAAGTCTGAGGCCATGATTCTCAGTTGGACAAGGGTGGCTTGCCCCCTTCAGGTTGGTGGGGAGCTCCTGCCTCATGTGGAGGAGTTTAAGTATCTTGGGGTCTTGTTCACGAGTGAGGGGACAATGGAATGAGAGAGATCAACAGACAGATCGGTGCAGCTTCAGCAGTAATGCGGTCGCTGTACTGGTCTGTCAGGATAAAGAAGGAGCTGAGCCGCAAGGTGAAGCTCTTGATTTACTGGTCGATCTTCGTTCCTACTCTCACCTATGGTCATGAGCTTTGGGTCATGACCGAAAGGATGAGATCCCGGATACGAGCGGCCAAAATGAGTTTCCTCTGTAGGGTGGCTGGGCGCTCCCTTAGAGATAGGGTGAGGAGTTTAGTCACTTGGGAGGAGCTCGGAGTAGACCCACTGCTCCTCCACATCGAGAGAGGCCAGCTGAGGTGGCTCGGGCATCTGTTCCGAATGCCTCCCGGACGCCTCCCAATGGAGGTGTTCCGGGCATGTCCAACTGGGTGGAGGCCCCGGGGAAGACCTAGGACACACTAGAGGGACTATGTCTCTCGGCTGGCATGGGAGCGCCTCTGTGTTACCCCAGAAGAAATGAAGGAAGTGTCTGGGGAGAGGGAAGTCTGGGCGTCCCCACGACCCGGCCCCGGATAAGCGGAAGAAGAAGAAGAAGAAGAAGAAGAAGACTATGTCTACATGTATGCATATTTATGCATTTATCTGTCTTGTGCTATATGTGTCCTATGTGTTCTGTGTTAGCGTGTTGTGTGTTTATTGTAGCCTGTATTGTTGCTTTGGATAAAAGCGTCTGCTAAATGACTAAATGTAAATGTATGAGATAGATTTGTTGTATTTGACCTCCACCTACCAGACTGACTGAGTTTCTCGTCTAGAGTCTCCTGCAGCTGAGTCAGGGCTCTCCTCAGAGTCTCCACACTCACATCAGGGCTCATACTGATCTCAGGCCAGTTCCTGGTGTGTGGAGGACCGCACGGGGATGGATCAATCTACAGCAGGAGAGAGTAGACATCCCTCAGCGTGAGTGTTGTCCCATGATGAGAACAGACAGAGAGACACTGACCTGTAGGAGCTGTAGGTGATCCTCTGTGTGTAAGAGATGATCCAGCTCAGTGTTTCTCATCTTGAGCTCAGTGATTTCCTGCTGCAGCTCTTGAATCAGCTTCTCCTCCTGTTTCTCTGCTGCTTTCTGCTTCTCCTCCATCATCTCCAGCAGCTCAACCTGACATCTCTCAATGGAGCGAATCAGATCGCTGAAGAGCTCAACATTAGCTGTTTTATCTCGCTCTGTGCTTTTCTGAGAAATACAGATTTGTCTTAATTTGCTATATTTATAAAGCAAATCAAAACTTTATGCATAAAATACTGAACATCTTCAGCTCACTTTTCTGATTTCTGCTGAATGTTTGATGTCTTGAACCTTCTTGATCCTGTCCTGGATCATCTGCTGCACGTCTTTCTGTGTCTTCATCAGCTGAGTCTATAGACAGGCAGAAACATACAGACATTTTATTTGCCATCTTCTGACAAAGGATCTTGTTCAAAAATTTACAAGCAAACTATTAAGGTATGTTTGATATTGTCAATAACTCCTGCCTTCTTCTCTGTACTCTCCTCCTCTAGAGTAACAGTGTTGTGAGTCTTGTGGTCTCCATCAGTGCAAAACACACACACATACATCTGATCATCTCTACAGAACCCCTCCAGAGGTCTCTCGTGTTTTGGGCAAATATAGTCTCTTATATTCTCCACAGGGTCCATCAGTTTGTGTCTCTTCAAGATTGGGACTCTCTGATGAGGCTCCAGGTGAGTTTCACAGTAAGAGGTCTGACACAGCAGACAGGACTTCAGAGCTTTCTTTTTTCTTTCATCACAAATGTCACAGAGAACATCAGATTTTCTCAGACCAAGCACAAACTGGCTACTTTTTGCCAGGCAGATCTCAGTGGGCACTGAATTAGCCTTCAGATCCAGATCGAAAGAAGATTCAAGGTCCATAACTACATCACCTGGTGAGATGTTAAGATCTGACAAAAAGGAGAAATAATTAAAGTCTATTGTTATTGATGATGACACCCTAATTTCTTGCTGTAATAATTCCAATGACCATTGAAATAATTGAATAATTCAAATAACCGATTCAAAGATTTAAAAGATAACGTTCATTGAATAGGAAAAACTAGATGCAGTCCTTTCTGTTTACTTCAATAAACAAGATTTATGAGCAAAACTGTGGTCATACCAGAGTAAAAAGGGTTCTTTAAAAAGGTTTTTTCTACATGTTTTTGACATGCTTGATCAACCGATGGTTTGACTGCAGGAGTTTCCAGTGCAGACATACATGATAGTGAAAGCATACGTAGGAATAACACAGTAGAAATGGAATATAGCACTAATATAAGAGGAAAAAAAAAAAGTACTATATGCAGAAATACATGTGGGGGAAATGTAATTGTTCAAATAATTGTACACATGTTATAAGTGTGAAGATATGTATAAATAGGCCAGATGTGACGAACAATGTATAGTTAGAAAGTTTAGTTGGGAAAGAGAAAGAAACTAATACCAGCTTCCTGCATTTGATCATTCACTAATTACATTTTTTCAGTTACTTACCTATAGGTGCATCCATACTCCCTCTCCTGCCTTCTCGTTTTGTTAATGTTGGTAAATATTCTGCCATTACTTCTTCTCTCTGAGCCTCTTTCTAAGTTACATAGCACACGTCCCAAATTAGAGCAAGAAAAATGATCGTGGTTTAAAGTGTGAAAATCTGAGTGCTTCGAAGTGCCATTCATCTGCTCCTTTAAGATTTGGGTTTAAGTTCCTTAGTCTAAGCACAGTGGAATGCTTTTCCTGTTCAGAGACAAACAGGTCTGACTTGTCTGCGTGAGTTTTTTTCTTCCGGCAAAATCTTAAAGTTTTTCTTTTATGAATCTGTGGCTTTTGTATTTCGCAAAGCATTATAAATGGTAAAGCACTGAAAGTAAATATATCATTAAATATCAGTATTTTCTTTCAGACCATGACCCTGATAATACCTCACAGCAAAAACAAAAGTTTTCTTCTTTTTTAATGTAAACATTATTTAAATGGAAGTTTTTATTTAAGTGTTTAATCTTCAGATTAATAAATAATATTGTTTCATAACAAAACAAAAGAAAAAAACAAACCAACATATTTTACTGTTTCATGGTTGAAAGTTATTATATATTATTTAATTCTTTAACCAGACTTTACTTAGTACATACACCAATGCTAAATAAGACCTATTTATGAAAATATATTTTATTATTATTATTTCTCTCTATTTTCAGTACATACCTGTAAGTATCAGCAGTGCTTAAAACATAAAAAAGTTGAAATCCATCAGTTCAGTTTCACTTTTACCAAAAACTCTCAGTCTCAGAAATGACTCCTCCTATATTATGGATATGAAACAGATCAAACTACTTGATTTAAATTATTCAAAAGGAAACTGGTATAGAAATCATTTACATTAAGGTATAATACATTATCAAATAAAGTCAATACAGTAAATAAGAGTCCTTTTTTAACCTTTTTTAATCATTATCTTTTTCACAGGAGACCATGTAAAATGTATTTAATCAGTTAATTAAAACCCAGAAAAGCTACAATATAAAATAAAATGTTAGCCCCTTATTTAAATGTAAACAATTGTGTATAAGCTTTTCCAGTAGGTGTCAGTATGAGTCCAAGAGCATTGTTTCTAAGCCTGAGTTCATCTGATGTTTAATGCCTTCAGAAGTTAAGCTCTTGCCTGCCAGTACCGGTGGTTTGGATGGTGAAATAGCAATACGAAATAAGTGTTAGTGAAATCTCTTTCTCTTACATGTTTTATCTGTGCTTAATTCGTGTAAAACTGCGGAAAGGCAATTCGCAAATGAACACATTTCATCAGTGCCACTTGAGGAAAACGTAATTCAAGTCTTCAAATACAGCAGAACTGCATCATTAAACATATCAAAGTTGTAAACGAAACGGTTTCCAATGAAGCCACGCCATATGCTCCGATCCTTTAAAGCAGATTTTATTGTCCAACTGTTTAAATTCCAGCTCTTGTTCAAACGTTTGTTGGCCGCTGGTATGAATAGACCCATATGTCAGCTGACAATCCTCTTTCAGATGTTACTGAACAAATGCGGCGGAGATTTATAGAAGGCTATTGATATCAGCTTTCGTTATTCTTTCTTTTTTAAATGATTAGGGAAAACGGCTTTTTCTTAAGGACGGACAAATGTTTTTGCACAAGTCCAATAAACCATATTTTAACACGCGCAGCCACAGACTTCATTCTTGGGCTAGAACGAAATGACTGTAAATTCGGAAAGCAACCCACGGTGCAATCTGCCCGTGCGATGAATGAATTTTCCCTGCTGATTTTTTAACTTTAAGCCTCCTTCTGAAAAGCTGCTCTTTTTCTATTATCGAGCTTAAACCAATCTCGTCGAAGGAGAAGGAAGAATGACAAAATGCGTCATGAATGAATCCACATCCCCCTCGCCGCTTCAGACAAAAGGCTCGGATCTTGCTGTCCTGTCGGTAACAGGGCGACCGCGGTGAGCTCTGGAGATGCCGGCGGAGTATAGTCTGTTAATTACCGCTGAGTGGAATCAAAATGGCTTCCCATTGTCCCGTCTTAGTGGGGGTTTGTGGCGGCCTGCCGAGGAGAGATGGCTTTGTGTAGGCCGCTGTCATACACACATGTTGAGTCATTGTGGCCTGGCTTCGATCGGATGAACGTATGTAGGAAATGTGATTGAGGCCATGCTGAGGTTCAGGGGAGGGTTGTCGTTAAAAACGCTTTTTAAAGCCATACTGTTAAATGTCAAAACAGCTTGATAAGTGGAAACGTGAATTCTTGAAGTCATGCATTTGACTTGCAATTCGAACTCAGCAAAACCGGATCTTTAACTACAATTCGCCATCAATAATTGTACAAAATGGAAGGCTACTGATAAGCACTAGCTAGTGTTGACTTAAACGTATGTAAGTGCATGAAAAGTTTTCATATCTTTTGACTGATCTTTACAGGCGGTGCATTTAAAAAGGTTTTGTAACGCCAGTGGTGCCAACCAAATAATTAAACACATAAATAAATAGCAAATGAATTAATTAATAAATAAGAAAAAAAGGGAATGAATAAATTAATGAATGAGGCAGTTACACAAACAAACAAAAAAGTGAACGATTGAATGAGACAAACAAGCGAATAAATGAATGAATGAAAAAATAAACAAACCAATAAATAACTAACGAACGAATGAATAAGACTGTAACAAATGAAAGCAAATGAATAAATAAAGCATGAAAGAATGAATGCTAAATCAAGCTTTGATTTGTTATTGCCATTAAACAAATACGATTTAAAATTGTATTTTACATTTTAAAAAACTGAATTTAAAGTAAAATGTATTTAAATAATGACAGAAAGTTTGACTATTTTACCAAAAAAACCCTTACATGAATGAAAAAGTATCTATAGGTCAGTTTTGACGTGCTTTGTTAAATAATTATGTACTTAAAAAATTTATTTTAAATATATGTAAAATGTTATAAAAGTTATAAAAAGTAAATGCAAAAAAATATTCATTATTTTAAAAATAACAAAAATGTATCAATGCTATAACATGCTATAACATTTGTTTAAAATAATTTGAAACCCTAAAACCTAGTTTATGTCTAGGTTTAAATTAGATTATCTCAAAATATATTTAAGGTAGCATTTCTGTGACGGCAAAAGTATCAAAAGACTCCAAATGATTGTTGTAACCGTAAGATCTTTAAGTTAAAAAATGGGTGCCTAATCCAGAATCCACAGAGCCAAGAGGCCTAATGCCCCACTGCAGTGCAATATGTCCCGTATCCTGGCCAATTGAAACCTGCCCACCGACACAGAGGGCTTAGCCAGCAGAGCCACTGACTCTTGAGTGTGATGCTAATTATGGCCATTAATGGAGCCTGACAGCACAATCTGCTCCTCATTGTAGCACCTTTGCAGGATCTGCTGCTTGCAAGGGGCCAAAGAGGAGGCGGGCGGCTCGGGACGTCAGGGCGAATCAAGTGGCAAGCGGAGGTTTCCAGGACAGAACCGGGAAGCTGCCACAGAGGGACCGCGGATTGCAGGACGATCCCAGCTGATCCCCGGGTGAGGATTAGCTTAATTAGAGCTCAATACCCTTTACAGTCAAAAGCAACTGTCAGATACTGTCAAAAAGCACTGTCCAATAATGTGGGCTTAATTCTTCAGTGGTCCCAGAGGCGCAGGAATCACAGGCTTCACAATCCCAGAGCTGAACAGGAGTGACATCATTAGACTTGACCGTTTGCCTTGTTATATCTTTCATTTGCATGTCAAATAATCTTAACCTAACGCCCCACGACCCATATCAGACCAAGATCCGGAAGAGATTTTTTAATATTGTTATTTATTTATTAGAACGTTGTATTTTATATCAGATTTTGAGAGCAATCAGTATATAATCAGAAAGAAAAACATGACTAGATAGTGAGTGTTTTGTATTATTCAGTTTGCACAAACTTTAACTGATGTCATTTAAATGTATTTATATTTATTTATAAACCTTCATTCGAAAAGAAATGTATTATTAGATATTATTATAATATTACAAAAAACACACACACACGTATTTCTTTGCTTCTCTAGTATATTAGTGTATATTTTACTGGAAATGTATTATAATAAATATCAAACAATGTATGTACTTTTTGCTTGTAATAATAAACATGAATATGAAATACTGTCTACATTTATGTATATATATATATATATTTCTATATAAATATAAATACACACACACATTCAGTGTATAATTTTAAAATATTTACGTTCATATTTATATTATATAATGTACATTATAAATATATTTAATATGAATAACCTATTTTAAAACATTTTACATAGAAATTAGGTCTTAGATTCTAGGTTAGGTTCGGTAGAAAAAAGGCTTTATTTTTGCTAATTTTTGTGTAGTCAATTGCACAACTAAACAACTTCATCATTGCTTGTTAAACAGGTACCTTGGTCTCGAACCGAGTCTCTGTGCTGGCAGAGCGGCCGATCCAGGCTTAGTATCAATGCAGCTCAGCTCAGCTTTGTGGCCCAAATGCCATCAGCTAAGCTGGTCTCAGACCTGCTTTGACCAGGCTTCCTGCCAACTCATCCAAAACAATGGCGTAATTAAATGAGCAAACAGATTAGGGCAGCCCGACACAGAGGGAGATGGGAGCGTAGATGAGGCCCCTGCCAGGCCACAGCAGGTTCAGTTAATGCTTGGAAATGCATTAGTACATCTGTCCAGCATGCTGTGTTAAGCACAGATACGTTAGCTTACAATGGGAGGAGAGGGTGAAGTGTATTACAGCGCAGGGCTGGCCAAAGTTTTCTTGTAGGGGCGGCTTCATCAGTTGAATTTACACCGAGTTATTTTCTGCTATGGGGGAGTTACATGAAAAAGTTTTTACATTTTCCACAGTTAATTGAAAATGAGTTTTTTTATACAACTTGGCCCTCAGCCAGTACATCTCATTTATCCCTAAAAGGTATATATTTTACCTTTATATAATATGCTATATTCATATTTATATATATATATATATATATATATATATATATATATATATATATATATGTACACACACATATACATATACATACATATACATACACATACACATACATATACATATACATATACATATACATAGATGTTTAAACTGAGACATGTTTACCATGGTGTAGCATCTCCTCTTGTTTTCAAAACAGTTCGAAGATGTCTAGACATTGAGTTTACGTCTTTCTGGAGTTTTGGTGTTTGAAGCTGGTGCCATTTTAGCCTCAGTTTGCTGAAGAGTATGTGCTCACCTTCGACGTATTTTTCACTTAACGATGTGCCAAATGTTCTCTATAGGTGAATGATCAGGAGTGCAGGTAGGTCAGTTCAGCACCATGCCGTTGGAATAGCAGTATATGAATTTGCTTTGTCCTGCTGAAATACACAAGACCATGCAATTGCAATTGCAGAATGCAATTTCTCCTGATGGAAATCGTGAACCGGCAGGCGCTCCGCGAGCTCTCAAAATCTGTCTTTCCCACATCTGCACTGCACGGCTGACAGAGGAATTGTCACAGTTTGCATGCATTGTCACTAAAGTTTAGAATGTGCACTTCTTTTTTAAGTTTGGCCAGTATTTAAACCACTAGCACTCATTCGCTCTCTATTTACTCATGCACGCTCAACAATTGCCCCATCGTAAAAACAAAAATACCCACAAGAAAAAAAAAAGAAAACCCCATTCTCCCCATTTTCAAAAATGAAACTCGGGCCCCGAAGAATGTCAGTAAAAATCCTGACATATTACTATAAATAATTCTACATGTTAAAAAGAAGTCAATATTTTAATTTTCTTAAATCAAAATCGAGATGCTCTCTTTCTCTCTCTCTCTTTAAGCTGCCAATACCGTATGCACTTATGCACCCCCAGACATCAGAGATGCTTGCTTTTGAACTGAAACATAAAACAAATGTGGCTTTTTGAAATGGCACGCTGTGACTTCCAACATGAATGTCAAATTTGGACTCGTCTCGTCTTTCCACTTTGACATGGCAGGGATTCTGGACCATGTTCATGTATGGCTTTCTTTTTGCATGATAGAGCTTAGTTGGCATCTTCAGACTGCTGGAAGTATTTATGGGCCCATTTAGTAATCACAGAATTAGACTGATGAGTGATACAGTGTCATCTGAGGGCCCAGAGACCATGGGTATGCAATAAAGGTCTTCAGCCTTGTCCCTTACGCACATGGATTTCTTCAGTTTTTCTTCATCTTTTGATGATAGTATGCACTGTAGATAATGGGATTTGCTCACAGATAAAAGTCTTTGCAATTTGACATTGAGGAACATTGTTTTTAAATCATTCCACAATCTTTTTACACACTCTTTCGCAGATCGGAGAACCTTTACTTCTGAACGACAGACCTGATGTTAAGTAACTTATTTAATTGATACATGTCCTCTCAGCTGAATCTTTTTAAAATTCCTTGCTTTTTCAAGCCTTTGTTTAAACCTGAATCAGGCATCAATTTGAAATAAGCTCATTTAGTGGATAAAATTGCACAATTTCTCAGTTTAAACATTTCTTATGTTATCTATGTTTTGTGTGTATATATATATTATACTTAAAATAAAACAATTAAGTGAAAATGCATTAGCATTTGATATGTCCCTTTTTTAAATAAATGTTAATAACATTTAAAATATATAATTTATGAATTATGCTCAAATATTAATTATAAATGTGATAATTCCACACACATTGTTCAGATACACTACAAATAAAGTAATGAACAAAATATTAAATTATAAAAAATTAATATAATGTAAATAAGAAAACACAAATCAAATAATGGAAATCAATCACAGCCACTCATTCCACACATAACAGGCCAGAATGTGAATCTGAAGGAAGAATTCAAAACCAGAACAATACATGTGCATAACATGCAAATACATCTAGAGATCTGATGTGCCAGTGACATAATCTGGATCAATAATGAGAAAATTAATGCTCAGTATTCAAAAAAAAAGGCTATCTGGTAAACACTCACCATCTGATACACAATATCAATGATGGTTCTTTCACTGTTATTTGCAGCATCCTAGCAAAAGCTGTGTATATTATCCTTGAAGAAGATAACTAAAAGAAACATTAGGTTCCTCTACCATCTCAAAAAAAACTAAGAACTTCTGAGATGTTCATGGGGTACTATGAACCCTAACCCTAAACATGCATATTTGTTACCTTAAAGGTACATATTAATACCTGAAGTATACATATCAGCATCTTCATGGTACATATTCGTACTTTTCAAAAGTACCAGCATCTGAACTTTTTTCATGTAGGTTTTTTTTTTACATTAAATATACAGTTTAGCATATAAAACCTTAAAACATACAGAAAACTTCAAAACTGTCTCCTAGCAATTGCTATTTTACAATTACAAACTGTTGGCATAGATAGATAGATAGATAGATAGATAGATAGATAGATAGATAGATAGATAGATAGATAGATAGATAGATAGATAGAGTAGTGTAGAATTAGCTGAATGATGTTTTATTCTTTTTAGGGCTTGGGAGCGTCCCAGATTTTCCCCAGAGAAAAAGTAAGCACTGAGCCTTTTGTTTTCTACGAAATGCTATAATAAGAGAAAGCTTCTTATAGCGGATATCTATGTTTGATTTAGGTTTTATCCATCAGTTCTGTTTGCAGACTTCAAATCTCCCTTTTGTCACACGTCTGGACTATCCTAATGACTTCTTTGAACTGCCGATGTTCTCCGAGGTTCAGCTTTGTACGCAACTCAACCTTTCGTCTGGGAACATGCTAAGTCGCTAACCTCTACTCTAGTTCCCACATCAGTCACGACTGATCTGTTTCTCATTTTTACTTACTGATATTGTGCCAAATTGCACCCTAAACAAACCTCACGAGCGTGAGCATTTACGAAACAAGATCTTATCCAACAAAAGGTGGAATCAGCGTCTTCTAGGTCTTCATTGGCCTCTCAGCAGGACTTTGGCTTTAAGAGCCTCATTAAGATGATCCAAAGTAGCCCAGAGTGTGGACTCTGAACCAAGCGGAGGATCATATCAGACCCACCACAGCCCTGAGATTTCTCCCTGCCAAAGAGCAAACACAACTACAAATGGCCAGGCTGCTATCACAATGCCGCAGTGAAAGGAACCAAATTAGCTGGAGGCTAACAACAATTTACCAACACCTGTATTAGTGTGCTAGCTCTGCAGGGAGCTGAGCCGAACAAGCGCTAATCCCTATAAACTCTACAGTACTCCTCCTACCAAATCAGCATTTGCATATTCTTTATTTATTGGTTGATGGGGAAGGTTGGCAAGGATTGGGCTCGTTTCATTCCTCCACACTCTCACTCTCGCTGCCTGGGTGGTTCGATGATTATCTCAGGGCCGTGTTAGTGAGAGCGAGGGCTGTGTGTGTGTGTGTTAGAGATTAGCAGGCATTAGAAGATTCTCTCACCCCCGTGACTCAACCTAATTGGAGAGGTGGAGAAGATGGGCGAGTCATTAGGCCTGAGATGTTTGCTTAGGAGTCGACCGACTGTGATGTTCGGTCCTCGTGATGGTTTCTGTTCACCGCTTCTTTTCAGAACGTATGATAGAGAGATGCCATAAGAAGAACGGGATGGGAACTTTTAAGAAATCTTATTTGGATGGATTCAAATCAGACGAAAAAAGGATGATGTTGGGATGATGTTCATTTGGCGTACACGTTTGACAAGAACCAAAACAACAAGCCAAACGAAGAAGGAATATGTGATAACATTACGAAAGTGTAATGGCTGAATTTGGTAATCCGAGACCTGGTTCACCTCTACTCTGAAAATGAAACCTGCAACATATACATTGTTCCTATCAATGTCATTGTCGCATAAGGTTCCTAACAGTATAATTCGCCTAAAATGACAATTTGGAAATCATCTTCTCATCCTGATATCATTCCGAATCATCTGTCAATCAAAATAGGATAAAGAACGCTCTTTGCTATAAAGTGAAAGTGAATGGAGACTGGAACTGCCATGCTCTGAAAAACACCACAAAACCATCATCAAAGTATTTTCTGTGGGCAGACTGAAGAAAACAAAAAGTTATTCAAGTCTGACTGACAAAAAGGGTTTTATAACATGCTGTTGAGTGGATAACAGAATACACCACACTTTCAGCGCAAAATACTTTTCTGTACAAATCTAGTACCTAATTTAGCACCGTAGTTAGTACATAAAACAAGGCTTTAATCTAACTACAATAACTACAGGAGAACAATTACCAGGTTTTATTCTGTAAAGTGTCAGTAAAACATTTAAAATCGTACAACAGACTTGTATTTGTAAGTATTTCTCTTTTGGACTTTCAATTAATAAAAAATAATTAAAACAGTAAAAATGCTTTCATTATATAAAATAATGGTAAAACTTTATAATACCGTTTCTTACTTACTGCATACCTACTACAGAATCATTGAAGAACCAAAAAATTATTATTCATTAACACTTAACTCATTACTGTTAATTACTAAGGAATGTGTGTTAACTAATGAATATGTATTACAATTGTATTATTGTGTTAGCTAATCAACAACTAATGCATGTTGCCATACCTCCTGAAGAACTAAGGTCAATTAACTACTAGTTCAGGTTCAAGAAAAACATCTATGTTAAATGAGAAATGTTCTTTATTACAAAATTAGAATTATTTCTACAGGAGCATGCGAGACTGAAGGCTGGAGCAAATTAAGCTTTGCATCACAGGAATACATTATAATTGGACATGTATTAATGTAGAAAACAATCATTTTAAATGTAATAATATTTCACTAAATTTTTAACTATATATTACAACTTTAAGCAAAACGAACCATTCTTCAAAGCATTCCGGGGAATGTTGATAAGTTTACTCCATGTAAGTGTAGTGGAAGAAAACATGATAATGATTGCATGGTACTACGACGGCATAGTAAGATCAAGAGAGCAAGACCAGGTTTCTCTTTTCATATGCATCATCTGGACACTTTTGCCGGCTAATAAGTGTGAAACTGAGAGAACGGTCTGTCCTCGTGCTTTCATCTCTGCAGCGCTGACATCAGTGTCCCAAACCTTGAGTCGCTGCTGGCAAGATCTGCGTCCTCACGGGAGCTCAGAAGGCTCGACAGCGCGCTTTAGTCTGATTTTGATTTTAAGTGAGCATCAGATCAGATGTCAATGGCTATTCCCACAGGCTGCAACCCTGACAGATACCCCTCTGTGCCAATTAGTCAAGAGAAAGGACGAAAGAGAGCGACAGGAGGAGGAGTGGGGCGCTGAAGCCCACCGGAGCAGGGGCTAATGGCTAATCAGAGAGGGACTTACTCTCCTCACAGTGGCCGGATTTGCTAAGCCCTTTTGGGGATAGCCGTCCTGAGAGACCGCAAGTGTAGAACATGGTCAGACGCTAAATGGTGGCTGTTGAATTAGATATTAGTCTGATCTTGGGAGAGATTGACCAGAGTTTTGACAGGACAAGTAAACGTGTTATGCGAGCTAGTATTAAAACGTTAAATATCGTCGAAAGCTGCATGTTTTTAAGTTCTGAGAATGTTTCACGTGGTTTTTCGAAATTAAATGTGAGAATGTGCAGAAACATGTCTTGTGTAAATGTTCAGTGTTTGGTGTGTAAAACGGGTCCGGTCCACCCGTATACTGTAAGTCACCTTTGAAAGTGGCGCTCAACTGGTGGACTGCAGACTATAAACTGGACTGCAGGTCGATTGGGGTCATGAGCGGCAGGGGAATAAAATGCTAATGTAAATAACAAAATGCAACAAACCATATCATCATGCGGCATAATATATTAAGAAACAAACGATTCCCAATTTCCCATATGTTTTGTTGTAATCGTCTGGACATCTATTCTGACACTTATTTTTGTCATCTGTTCATCATCTATCATATTTAATTTTTGCATTTACAACATTGTAATTTTCCTATTCCAGCGATGCTTATAAAAAAATGCTAATTGTTAGGCCTACTCAGCTGAAGATAATATTAATATTAGTGATGTGAAACGATTAATCAAGATAATTGCATCCAAAATAACTGGGTAATTATGTTTATATATGTGGGTGTACTGTGTGTTTTTATGTATAAAGACACACACATACGGAATATATGTTAAAAATATTTATAAAAAATTATTTACATGTATATATTTATATTCATATAAATTATATATAATATATAAATGTAACATTTTTCTTAAATATATACATGCATGTGTGTGTATTTATATGTAAATTATACAAACCGGATTCCAAAAAAGTTGGGACACTATACAAATCGTGAATAAAAACTGAATGCAATGATGTGTAGGTGCCAACTTCTAATATTTTATTCAGAATAGAACATAACTCACGAAACAAAAGTTTAAACTGAGAAAATGTACCATTTTAAGGGAAAAATATATTGATTCAGAATTTCATGGTGTCAACAAATCCCAAAAAGTTGGGACAAGTAGCAATAAGAGGCTGGAAAAGTAAATTTAAGCATAACGAGGAGCTGGAAGACCAATTAACACTAATTAGGTCAATTGGCAACATGATTGGGTAAAAAGAGCTTCTCAGAGTGGCAGTGTCTCTCAGAAGCCAAGATGGGTAGAGGATCACCAATTCCCACAATGTTGCGCAGAAAGATAGTGGAGCAATATCAGAAAGGTGTTACCCAGCGAAAAATTGCAAAGACTTTGCATCTATCATCATCAACTGTGCATAACATCATCCAAAGATTCAGAGAATCTGGAACAATCTCTGTGAGAAAGGGTCAAGGCCGTAAAACCATACTGGATGCCCGTGATCTCCGGGCCCTTAAACGACACTGCACCACAAACAGGAATACTACTGTAAAGGAAATCACAGAATGGGCTCAGGAATACTTCCAGAAACCATTGTCAGTGAACACAATCCACCGTGCCATCCGCCGTTGCCAGCTGAAACTCTACAGTGCAAAGAAGAAGCCATTTCTAAGCAAGATCCACAAGCTCAGGCGTTTACACTGGGCCAGAGATCATTTAAAATGGAGTGTGGTGAAATGGAAGACTGTTCTGTGGTCAGACGAGTCACGATTCAAGTTCTTTTTGAAATCTGGGACGCCATGTCATCCGGACCAAAGAGGACAAGGACAACCCAAGTTGTTATCAACGCTCGGTTCAGAAGCCTGCATCTCTGATGGTATGGGGTTGCATGAGTGCGTGTGGCATGGGCAGCTTGCATGTCTGGAAAGGCACCATCAATGCAGAAAAATACATTCAGGTTCTAGAACAACATATGCTCCCATCCAGACGTCATCTTTTTCAGGGAAGACCCTGCATTTTTCAACAAGATAATGCCAGACCACATTCTGCATCAATCACAGCATCATGGCTGCGTAGGAGAAGGATCCAGGTACTGAAATGGCCAGTCTGCAGTCCAGATCTTTCACCTATAGAGAACATTTGGCGCATCATAAAGAGGAAGGTGCGACAAAGAAGGCCCAAGACGATTGAACAGTTAGAGGCCTGTATTAGACAAGAATGGGAGAGCATTCCTATTTCTAAACTTGAGAAACTGGTCTCCTCTGTCCCCAGACGTCTGTTGAGTGTTGTAAAAAGAAGGGGAGATGCCACACAGTGGTGAAAATGTCCTTGTCCCAACTTTTTTGGGATTTGTTGACACCATGAAATTCTGAATCAACATATTTTTCCCTTAAAATGGTACATTTTCTCAGTTTAAACTTTTGTTCCGTGAGTTATGTTCTATTCTGAATAAAATATTAGAAGTTGGCACCTACACATCATTGCATTCAGTTTTTATTCACGATTTGTATAGTGTCCCAACTTTTTGGAATCCGGTTTGTAAATATACACAGTACACACACATATATTATGTCAACAAAAACTTTTATCTTTATTATGGATGTGATTAATCATTTGACAGCACTAATTGAGATATATATATATATATATATATATATATATATATATATATATATATATATATATTTATATTACAAATATTTGTTGTCACCACTTGATGTCCATAATAAATTCTGGCTCCTGATGTCTCACCAAGGTTGTTATTTGATCACAAATACAGCATTTACAATTTTTAAATACTGCATAATAACTATAATATTTTTTTCAATTTGAAATAACAGGTTTTTTTTCATTGTAATACATTTTCAAATGTAATTTTGTGGATAACAGAACACATTTGGTTTCAGCAACCTTTGATGACTATGAAGTTAAAAATAACTGCACTTATTCAACGTAAAAATTTGACAGTCTTTACTGCCATATGTGATCAATTTAATTCATCCTTTCTAAATATTATAAGAAACGACTGATCCCAAGAACAGTAGTGTAGTTGTATGAGTAAATGCATTAATAAAGGACCTAAAATAAAAATGTTTCAGTGTTATTTAATGTATTGTAAATTAATCTAAATAAATTGACAGACAGATTAGATATCAGATTGATTAGCAAAACAAGCCTAAATATGCTTCCAATAAAATCAACTGCTTTTAAGGTCCATTAAATATGACTTTTGTTTCTATACATTCTTAATTTACTGCTTATTAATAGTTAGTCAGGTAGTTGTTAAGTTTATGTATTGGGTAGGATTAGGGATGCAGAATACGGTCACGTAGAATATGTGCTTTACAAGAACTAATAAACAATATAATAGAAGACAATACAATATAACAGGCATGATAATAATCAGCTAGTTAATAGACAATTGGTCCCTAAACTAAAATGCTACCAAACAATTTCTAAAATAAAATGTATTTCAATCAAGTCAAATAAAAAGATGTCGTAAAAAAATAAATAAAAACACAATCATTGGAAACCTCTCATGAAATGAAAATATTTCAGTGTCAGATTGGGATACATTTAATCTCCCTTTGAAGAAGAGGTGAGATGATGTCGAGCAAATAAAGGGTGTTTATTATAACCTGTCGTGACAAGGAAACACTAACCGTGACGGATGACCCTTAAGGACTCGCGCACACGCACACACACACACACACACACACAGACTTTAAACAGTCCTCTGATCTCAACATTATTGATCGTTTCATTATGTCTTTCTGCTTTTTCCGTGACGACCATTCAATCTTAGCTGTCATCTTCTATTGAACCCTGCGCTCGGGGAGGAGCGGGATGGAAAGTGATGGGTAAAAACGGGACAGAGAGCGGTCGGGGGGAACGGGACACCGTCTGTCGCTGCCGTCGTGCTTGTGAACGAATGCGTATTCGAAAAACGGGTAGAGCAGGTGGTGTGACTAAGCAGAGCCTGCCGCAAATGGGTCGTGCGTGTATGTGTGTGTGTGTGTGTGTGTGTGTGTGTGTGTGTGTGGAGCGATGAGACGGGGGTGTCACCTCTTGCTCTTCCCAATAGAGAGGCCCTACACACCCACCCAACTGTTTGGCATTCAGAAGTGTCCACCTCTTTTTTTTTTTTGCCTCTCGCTTTTCTTTTAGTCCTCCCTTTCTTGCCTTCATAATGCATTGTTAACAAAACAGTTTACCAGGCTTGGCTGGTACATTATCCAGCGGGCCTCTGGAGACGCTGTGATTTAGGCAAATGGATTCAGAGAGAGGTGTGGCCGTGGCGTCTTAACAAAACGCCACATGAGTCGAGACTGAATCTTCTCTCTTCTGCCCTGTTTAGTCTCCTCCATATATTAAATAGCAATTAGGGTCTGTATGCGTGCAGCGTGCTGAAGGGAGAAGAGCCGCTATGATCTCACTGCATATGCATGAATGAGCCATACTCATCACCTCACATGATCTCCTCTGAGCATTATGAGACCTATACTTGGCTTTCATAGAGGGCAGAGGTGGATCGTGTCTTTAAATACCAATTTTTACGGTTCAGCCCAGCATATGAAATTAAAAATATCTACGAGATGGTGAGGAAGTATAAGCTGACTGCCCTGTCTGAACAAATTCAAAGTCTTTTTTTTGTAATCCAGTGATATATTAGTTCTTTAAATCACATACTGCAAAGGTTTATCATTTAAAAAGAGATTTTTGATGTTTGTAATGATTTCTCTGAACTATTTACGTAACAGTGTATATATTTTCCACAAAACAAGAAAAAATTATATATATGTAATATATGTAAATATCAGTTACGTGAAATTATGATATATTTCTTATATACACACATACAGAAAATGTATATGTATATATATATATATATATATATATATATATATATATATATATATATATATATATATGTGTGTGTGTGTGTGTGTGTGTGTGTGTGTTTAAATACTCTAAAGTATCAGCTTGGGGTAAATTGTCACAAGAGAACAATGATTACACAAAAATATTTTTATATAATAGTTTACTTAGCCTATCTATCTATCTATCTATCTATCTATCTATCTATCTATCTATCTATCTATAGATAGATAGATAGATAGATAGATAGATAGATAGATAGATAGATAGATAGATAGATAGATAGACAGACAGACAGATTAGTCAAAACCTGTTACCCCATGGAGCAAGTTCTGCCCGACCTGAGCCTTAAAAATGTTGAATTAGTCACATTTGGTCATTTCTGACCATGTCCAAACCTATAAGTTTGATGATTTAAGTTAACTTTCAAAGAGAACGGTTTGTCGGCTACTTAAAAAAAACAACAACAACAACAAAAGTAAATTGTCAGAGTTCTTAAGACAAACATGTGCCACTGATGCTTATAAAACCAGGCCAGCGGTGTACAAAGATGTCATAAAAACCCTTTTAAAACCACGGGCAGATTATAAAAGCCCTGAATGCCTCCGACGGAGCTGCCACCCTCGGCGGACACACTTCACCGTAGCCACCGTGCCTTCCACGTCAGCGTGACCTTTTACAATATCATCTCTCTCTGAAGATCTCGCTGTGAGGGGTGGCGACGCGGAAAGGACCAGACCTAAAGACCGGTGCCGACCCGAGGTGAAAACGGGCATCTTGTCCTGATAAATCATGGCGTAATGAGCCCTTCATTGTGCCTGGCATTGTGCTCCAGCTCTCCCGCAGTCTGCCACCTTTTGCCTGTTAAGCTGACAGGAATAATGAACTGGCTGCTTTGAACTGGCCTCACAATATTGACTGGTTGCACACAGCAGATGTCTCCGGCTAAAGCAACTGGTAAATGCACATTAGGTTAACAAAAGGGGCCTTTGCTTTTAGGGGGTGGGAGGTGCGGCCACTGGGGGTGTGTTAAAGTTTTTTTGCGGGGGGTGCTGGGGAGATCGGGGCGTAGGTGCAGTCAGCAGACAGACAGGGAGCTTCATTTTAAAACAATTCATTTGTCAAACTGGCCATTCAGCACAGGCTCTGCTTTGTGCGCTTGAAGCGTTTGTGGGTGTGTGTCGGGCTAAAAGCAGGGCCGGCCCGCGCTGTTTTCGATGACTGAAGAGCGAAGGAGATGCCAGCACGCAGCAGCGCATATGCTAATCGCCAAACTTTTGCTTTTCCTGCATTTTGTGAGAACAGCAATTTGCTGCCTAATTACCATCAAAATTAGAAAGACTGATACGACATACAGTTTCAAGCTAAAACCTCTTGCTGGTTTAAAAAAAGGGGCTTTCTGGGCAGGATTTATATAATCACAGCTAATGCATTAATCACTAAATGCGACCTCAAAGGCAGTATACTGATCACTCAGTTGTTGGTTTACTATAGTACACTGTGAAAAAAGTTTTTGAAAGTTAAACAAACATGTTACAATATGGTGCCATTTGTTAACGTTAATGAATGTGTTAATTGACATGAATGAACAAGGAACGCTACCTTTACTAAAACCCGTTATTAATCTTAATGTTAGTTTATAAAAATACAGTGGTTTGTTTATGTTGGTTCACAGTGCATTAACTAATGTTAACAAACAGAACTTGTGATTTAAATAATTCAGTAGTAAATGCTGAAATTAACATTAGCTAAGATGAATAAATGCTGTAGAAATATTCTCTATTCTTAGTTCTCCATTTTAACTAATGAAATTTATAAGTGCTACCGATACACCTCAAATTCACATTAAGTTAAATATTTTAATTGCTGTTTCTTTTTAAAAGCAGAGCATATCATATGCCTTTTTTCAGTGTATTTACAGCACTGTTTTTTAGTATCAATGAGATTCTGTCATTTTTATTAATATTTTGAATTAGCTTTTGTTTTTCAATTTTATAATTTCATTTTAATTTGAGTTAAAGTTACTTAATTGACTGTTTTGTTGTTCTTTTATTAAGTTTTCTTTTTCCAAATATGTTATTATTATATGTTATTATTATTTATTTATTTTTTAGGAGGAAAAATGTATTATATTTTTGTATTATATTTATTTTAAAGATTATTTTAAGTTTAAAGTTTTAGTTTAGTTAATTATAAACATAGTGTATCAAGAAATATGCACTAATGCCGTATTCAAACATCAACAACAAACGAAGTACTAATTAATTTAATTGTCTTCAAATGATAGCTTCTACATATAGTTTTGCTAGTATTTCAATAGTTTACTCTACTCTAAAACCATGCATCGTTTACCTGTACATACGTTTAAGTGACCATGTGCTAGTCCATTTAAAGAATAAAAACATGCATTACATCCCAAAACATCATGTTATCTAATGTAATACATCATGTTAGCTCAATTAAATACATTTGAAATACAAGTATATTAAAAACCTACTTTAAAACCAATCAAAGTAAGATTTGTTTTACAAAAATAAAACACATTGAATGACACTAAACGTGATTTTACATCAATGCATTTTTCTGACATGTGCTAAGCTATCTGTGTGCACGCATAAAAATACAAACGCAGGATGGCGGCAAAAAAAGCCATAAGCATTTTTGTAAAAATCATATTCATTGCATACAATTACATTCACCATCGTCCTAATAATGACTATAACCTATCATTACTACATATCATTATCATTAATATGATTTTGAACACAGGGGCTGAAAGCGCTAGCGTCTGCGTGGAGAAAGCCTGATTTAAAGCGTGACCGTTGTAATGGTGCTGTAATAGGCCGTGACTAAACACGCTCACGGGTACCAGCTCAGACACACAGAGAGGCACATTGCAGCGAGAGGGCTACGGCAGGCCAGCGCTGATCAGCATATAATTGCTGCCATTGTATTTGACACGGAGAATTAAGAACCAGCTTGGTGGCAAGATGTCCATTCGTCCCAATAACAGGGGACACGACATATGGAGGACAGACTGAGGAGACTAGACTGTAAAAATATACACGGAGAGTTGTTTGCGATTGGATTTTCGGATACTTTACAACCTGGGTCTTAAAAATCACTTTGCTGGTTAAACGTCTGTCCTATTAAATGATATTTTTTGGCAAGAATAAAACCGCTTACTTGACTTACGATTGCAATTTACAGTCAGTTATGTAAAGGTGCGAATAAAACCGCTCATTAAGCACAATAAAGCGCTTGTACATTGCATGCATAAATGATTAAATAATTAAAACATACAGAATTAATGATTATACACTATGAAGATGGACAGTTAACAAAAGGGTATGTTAACTGATGTGGGGTTTTTTTTATATACATCGTGTCTAAATCAATAAGACTATATAAGGTTGCTTCAGCAAAAGTGATTTTTAAGATTGAAGATGAAAACATTTCACAATCGAATTATTTCATTATTTCAGCCGTGGTGAAAATTTGTAAAAGTGCACATAAATGCATGCAAATAAGTTTTGTTCAGTGAACCAGAACTGCGAACTCTCAGATCACAAACCATGAATCTGAGATTATAAATATTTGATAAGATTATAACTATCTGCTTCTTGAGACGATATAAATGATAATTCGGCCCCCTCCCCTCACACACGCACACACACACACTCACACACTTTTCAACCGTTTCTTTTAAATTCTAAATCTCTTTTAAATCGCACGTTTCTTTCTTTCGCCCTTGTCCCTGTGACTCTTTTTGGTGACCCAACTCAAAGGGAGAGAAGCTATGTCTTTCCCCCCTTTACGTTCCTCTCATGCGACAGCTGAGCGAGTGAGTGTGTGGAGAAAAAAAAGAGAAAGAGAGGGAAAGAGAAATACAGCCCGGCACTGAATGACCTGACCACTGGTGACAAAGCAGGATTGGTCACGCTGGCTTGTGAGTAATGGGGCAAAGAGAAATGCTGTGTGCATGTGTGTGTGATTGTGTAGCTGGTGGTGTGTAATGATTCGCTTGCTTTGACGCCGTTAAACCGGTTCGGTCTCAACACCAGATGTAACACAACTAAGAGGAATCAAGCCATATGCACAGGTGTATTAAACTCTCCCACGCTGTCTCTGAATAAGTGTAATATTATCAAGCCTCATTTATGAAACGATATGCTGATAACATCTTGCAGCATCATTCAGGTATTAAAGTATACTCAAAATGCAAACTGTGCAAATGAGTGCACATGTGTTAATATTTTGGTAAGCCATCAAACAATTTTCATCGAAAAAGGACTACCATTTAAAGGTTTGGGGACGGCCAGATATGTACTGTTTTTGAAATAAACATTTATTTTTATATTTAAATGTTTTAAATTTGAAACAGATGTTTGCTATTTGAATATATTTTTGAATCAAATTTATTTCTGTGATAGATAATGAACTTTCAGTGTCACATGATTCATCAGAAATCAGTCTAATATTCAGATTTGCTGCTTAAGATACATTTCTTCAAGTTTAAAAACAATTTTAAGACCTAAAAATGCACCGATACGGAAATTTTGGCCTACATGATAACCAAAATGTATTATATTATTTAATACATTTTATTACACCCTCTCGTATAACTTGTAAACATGTTAAAGGCCAGATCTTTGAGTCATTCATATGACACCAAACATCAAGTGCGGTCTAAAACAATCTGATACAATCATTTGGAAAAAACGCAGGCCAGCTGTGGACAGTTTTATACAAGTTAAATATAAAATATGTTACAAATAATAAACGGAAACATAAATAACATTTAGCATGCGTTATTCATGCACACCAGCAATCGCCACTAACATTTTCTTTAAAAAACATTCGAATCCAGTTTATCGCATTAAAAATGAATTAAAAGGACACAACTTAGAAAGACAGAGAAGTGTTATGCTGCACATGAGCAACAGCTGATTTTGATGAATTTGGGCCGTGTGTAGTAATGAGCATATATATATTTATTGTATAAATGTGAGGGAGGTCGCATTCTCCACGGACATCCTTTAAGATGAGCCGCACATAGCAGGATTGTTATTCTCCCTCTTTGTCCTCAGCCGCTCCACAAGGCTCGAGGAAGGCACATGAGGGCCTGTCACAGGTACAGCAGAATAGGGATGGCTCCTCTAAAATAACCCTTGGCCCCATGCTTGATTGCCCCCTTATTGACACTCACTCTCAAGTCCACAATAGCGGTCCTCAGACACCGCTGAATAGACTAACTCCCGATGGCCCGCCTCCCAGCCACTCTCCCCCTAATCCAATCCCCCAACCTGAACCAAAGATGTCCCAGAAACCCCTTGTTCTTCTGTGGATTTGAGTCTTTGAGGATTGAATCCATCTGATTTATGAAAGTAAAGTAATGCAAGCACACCGAGACATGCACACATATTGAGAATTTTTTCCAAAATACGTTCGTAAATAGGGCATTCTGAGGACAATTTTGTTGTTAAAGTATACAGTAAAATCTTATGATTACAGAATATAAATGCTCTCAAATTCTTTACACGCATAGTAATATGGGCTATGTAATCACTGTCACATTCTTACATAGTAAAAAAAATCGTAATAATAATAATATTAATAATAACAATAATAATAAAGCGAATAATGCACTGGTAGCTTAGAGCCTTTATATATACTGCGTTATTAACGTAGTTTTATACTTGAATCTGATGAACATACTAAAGTGTGCAATTATTTTCAGGAAAGCCTCCCAGAGAATGTAGTTCCAGGCAGCTCTTTGGCCACATTACAGTCCCATATCACTTCTCCAAATGATTTCTATTATTTCAGAGGTCTTACAGCTATATATATACACGCTGTTAGTGAGGAAAATGAACTTAAAGTTCCACTGTTTTAGCTGAACACTTTTGAGAGATGAACAGACTCTGAGGTAATTCACATGCTTTCTCTCTCTCTCTCTCTCTCTCTCTCTCTCTCTCACACACACACACACACACACACACACACACACAGACACTTATAGCTTAGCTATTACCTGCATTTGTCAGTTATCAAGAGTCTCTGTTACTAGGCCTAAAATTACCTTTTTCAAATTAACGACATAGGCGTTGGATGAGTTGCGGAAGAGATAATAATACGCCCAATAGCATTTTAAGAACAAAAAAAATGGACAAATACCTTGAAATATATCAACTGATCGATGTCTTGAGGTGTGGCAACTGTAGTATTAATAGAATAATTGACTCTGGGCCACTGAATTATTAGAAAAATAATGCACACCTGAGGTGTAATGGGTGCATCACTACATTGGGTGTGCATTACTTTTTAATAATTCAACAGCCCACAGTCAATTATTCCTTACTTAATGCATTAATTATGCCTTGTAATACATATTATAATGCATTGTACTGTATCTACTGTATCTATTTATTGTTACACCTTTAACAAAGTTGAGACACATGAACAAGCCTTCAAATATTATAATGCATTTTTAACTTATATAAAATACATGATGTACATTATAATACATTTATAATTCGTAATAGGTAATAAAGTGTTACCAAAGTATTTTTCTTAAATTTCCATTTCCAACACAGCCAGCTCCATCACTGTTTTTTATTTTATTTTATTTTTTAATCGCATACGTTATATGAGGAAAACATCAACTTTATCAGGTTTTCAGATGAAGCAAGTTACCAGCATAATGCATGCAACTCGGTTCATTTAAATTGCAATTGTCCTCTTGGAATTTTCAATTAGAAGAAGAGCCAAGAAGAACTTAGCAGTGTCTGTGCTGAATAAAACTTAGATTACCCAACTTCAAATCCACTTCAGCACACTTGTGCCGCACTAAAGCATGTGAAAGTGCGCATAGAGGTAATGACGGGCCTTAATTAGAAACTTTACTTTCCCATCATGCTCCTCTCCTGCAGATTAACCCCTGAACAATTCCAATCAACAACCACAGTCACAATTGACTTGCATGCAGGAAAGCCTCTACTCACACTCCTGGTGTCAATAGAGGGATCCCATTAGATACAATGACTGTGTGCTTTATAATGGGACACAAGCCAATTTTAAAGCCGTCTTCTTTGTCTAATCAGGACCGGCTCACTGTCATTAGTTTCCACTCTGTGTGGAAGAATGGCTGGAGTCAGCTGAAGACTCCTCAAGGCTCTGTGTCAGTCTAATGAACTGAGGCTCTTTGTGGCCCTGTTGGGTTTATTATTGGGTTCAGAGACCAAGGGAAAAAAAGAAAGTGCTTCAAGAAGGGTTGGCCAGCCAACTGCTCTAAAAACCCTTCCACTGCTGCTGTTTACATAAGATTGCAACACAATATTGCTGCTATTACTGCTAGAAGTCACTGAACAAATACAGCTCAGCTTATTAAATGATAGTTTTGGTTATATGTGAATAAATTTGAGAGTCTATCATTTACACAATTTTGTTTAACATTCCATGTTTCTCTATTCATAATTAAATCTAAAAAGTACATTTCTAAATAAATGCATATAAAGTATGCACCTTTTCATGGTATGTTTCTTTTGCATTTTTTGAACATCTGTTCAACAGTGTATATATAAACACCACTGGATTTTTTTTTCTTTTTCTGTCCGTTTATAAAAATTCCCACTAAAATGTCATTTCAACTAAATCTCAAATTACAATGTTGCTCAAAATGTTCAGGTGGTTCATTTTTTTGTCAGTCAACAAGACTGACTGCATATATTAAGATTGAAAAAAAAAAAAAAAAGTAGTAAAAAAAAAAATATTGCGAAATATTATTAACCTTTTAAATTGCTGTTTTCTATTATTTTTTTAATAGAACTCTTATTGACGCAAAACATTTTAACAGTAGTGTGTGTTTTTTATGTAACATTCTCTGATTGACATTATTCTTTTTTTAAACCAGCTACATTACAGCTCACAAAAAATAAAAAAATAAAAAAATAAACCTTCTCAAGTGATATTTTCCTCAACTTCTCCTGTTCACATTACATGCACACTAGAAAAAGAAACATTATTAGGGTCAAAACTGTTGGGATAGTCTTTTTTCAGTTTCAGTTCTGATGTGTCCTTCATATAACAAAAATAAAATCAAATCTACGTGAGCTAAATGCTTCAAGTTGAAAAAACACCCACATATGCAGCATCTGATTCAGGTTGTGCGCCGCTAACGTTGTGTGAAGACAACATAAAGACAAATATCTATCTCAAACTTCAAGCTGAAAGGGAAATCTGCATTAAATCAAGTACACAAAAAAACCCCACAAAGCTCACTTCATGTGCTTTGAAGCGCATACGCAACTCTGCACTACAAAAATCACTTTAAAAATACTAACTTAGTATCAGAACTGCAAACTAAAAGTCCTCCAAGTGCAAGTTTACGAAGTTTACAAAGGCAAAGTGTGTAGTGTGAGTGTAGCAGGTTGTTCTTGTGTAGCACCATTCATCTCCACAGAGAGGCTGTTCTCAATCCTCTCAGTAAATGTGTGAGAACATGCAATAGCCTCAGACGTATTAGAGAATAATTACACTTGCGCTCTGATGCACTGCCATTCAGGCAGGCCGGACAATATTTCAGGGATTAGAGATGTCAGTGCCACGGGCATCTTCAGAGAAATCAGAGGCACCAGGCTCACATTCTTATGCAAAAGCAGGGAAGTGTTTGGATACTTTGATACAACCCCAAAAATCCCCCCCTCAAGCCCCACACACACACACACACACAGCCTTCAAAAATCTGTTCAATGAGGCCGAGTACACAAAGAAGAGAGAGACAGATGCTCTGCTGAAAGAATCCGCAGATAAAAATATCATGAGAAAATCATCACTATCTATCACTCATTCGTAGGATTGAGCACATGTTGCTTGTCTTGCTTGTTTTAGCATAAAAATCACGCTTTCAATGGTTGGTTCATCTATAAATGAAATCGGACTATTTATGCATGTACGCATTTATTCATTTATTGTTGAGGTGTGATACAAAATTAGAATTTCTGCATAATAAGATTCTGCATAATTTTTAAGTAGGTGTTAAGTATATATATATATATATATATATATATATATATATATATATATATATATATATATATATATATATATATATATATATATATATATATATATATACTTAATACCTACTTAAAAGGTGGTGTATATATATATTCATCCTTATTTGAATGCTAGTTATTTTGGCGAAAGCCATATAGTTTAATGAAGAAATATTGTTCATATATTGCAAATATATTGCAAAGTATTGTTTCTCACAGATGATTACATCATGAAGTGGTGTAAAAGTTAGATGAGAACATTGGACACAGCTCATAAAGTTAACTAAGTTTGCCTCAACTGAGACTCAACTGTGACACAACGGTCAGCTTGCCTGTCTTAGATCAGCGTCGCTTTTGCTTCCAAACTTCTGTGCATTTCAAGCTCCATGAAATCTCCTTCCCTGTGTGTTTAGAGATGCCAATGGGAAAGTATTTGGGGTGAGCTGAGGTCCAGGACACATGTTGACCTGGAAAAGAAAAAAAACAGCACTGATAATTCGAACAAATCGTCTACTTGGATAAAGGTGGATAAAAAAAACTTTCTTTAGAAACATTAGAGTCATTCTATTTAGCTCTGAAAAATATCTGATTTTGGACCTGGTACACTTGTTCACACCTGTAGACGTGTATTGTATATGTGTGTTATGATAAAACATCATTAGCTCAGTATAGAAACTATAGAAGTCATGGACAGTGATAATACTTTAGATATATATATAGATAGGTATACTGTTACATGGTATACTAGGAATTTCTAGTACAAAAAAGACAACTTTAAAACTTTAGAACAAATATACGGTATCTTGGAAATGCTAAACAAAAATTATGGAAGCTTCTGAGAATGAGTCAGAATTGTGAAACAAACCTGAAATTGTAAGAAAAGTTGCTATTACTTTTTTTTTTTAATATTTTCATTCTGTGGCGGAAAAAGAGCAAGATGCAAACTCAGAATTTAAAGAAAAAAAAAGACAGTTGAAACTCGGAATTGTGTGAAAAAGTCAAATTCCGATTTAAATCGGCCAATCAAGCACTTTCAAACATAAAAATATCACACAAAAATTAATGTGCACAGTTATACCTAAAAACAGTAATATTTAGAATTGGTCTCTTTTTTTGTGGTATAAAATTGTGACTAAAAAATATCAGATTTTTTTTTTTTAGTGTGTGGTGGAAGTGGACTTAAAAACCTTTGGACTTAAATGCATTTTTTTAAACTTTAAACATAGGCCTACCCTACCCTACCTAATGACCAGTGAAGTCTTGTAACCCTAGAATCACTGAGGCCAACGAGTAAAGCGTAACAAGATCAGTCAATAAAAACTTATGTCAGTGCACATGACCAGTTTCGTGAACATGAATGACTGTTGTGCTTTAAAGCAGGCAGAGCTTTGGTCACACTGGGGTCCTGCCATCAGGGGGCTGCCCACTGCTGTGCCCGAGTGCAAAGTCAGTCAGAGCTCATTAGTACCGTTTGCCTGATTAAAGTACCTGTGCACGAATCCAACGGCGTGCGCTGACCGAAGGGTTCACTACGGCTCAAAATCGCCCGTATCCTGGTTCAAAAGTTCACATCCTCTTCCATTCAAAAAAAAACAAAAAAAGACACTTATCGTTTCAAAATACTTTTTCTTTTGTGGCACAGGTAAATGAAAGTGGACGGCGTATAAGACAAGAAGATCTGAAGCTTGCTACTTGCAAAACATCCTTCCTCGAAAAAAAGTAGTAGTTTTTTTATAAAGTAAAAAAAAGTAAGTAAAATAAATAAACAGATTATTTCAGTCGTTCTACATCATTAAACATTTACAACGTGTTACCAGCTTTTGCTTTAAAATTTACGTGAAACATTTTTCAGTGAAGATAAACCTATAGATAGATAGATTTTGCAAAGTTCTATGCCATTAAGCAGGTATAACTTATTTGAAAGGACAATCAAGCACACATTCACGAAAAAACACTGAAAAGGCAAAGCTTTCCTGCTGTTATGCTAATGCATCAGAGCGCTCAGTGAGAATTATATGTGAATTAAATGAGGCTTTCTGGGTTTTTTTTCCTCTAGAAGGTAAAGCAGGGGAGATTAAGGCGCCGTGGCCAGCCAGCGCTCTGCGGCTCTGACAAAACGCAGACTGACATAAGTACCCACACTCGCTCAAAATCCGATTAAATGTGTCAGCGCAGAGCGGGCAACAGGAGCTGGAGTCCCTCTGTCCTTCTCTTAAAACGACTTTCCATTTCTCCTGGGCCTCATCCATACAGACTCACACACACTAACATTACCACCTACCTGGACACAGTTCACAAGTTAAAATCGGAAACTGTTTCAGAGGTTTGAAATGTATTTGGCAGACGCTGCCTTTTCAATCCTGCTCAGTGCATTCATTAAAACTTTAGTTATTCTGTTGGGATGGAAGCATTATTAACGGATTAATGTATATATATATATATATATATATATATATATATATATATATATATATATATATATATATATATATGTTGAGATGGAAGCATTATTAATGAAGAATAAAATATGAATTTCTGTATATACATATACAAATATATATATATATATATATATATATATATATATATATATATATATATATATATATATATATATATATATACACACATATAATCATTCAAGTTTTAAATAAAGTGAATTTTATAAAGTAATATACTAATATATCAAACAGATTCTACTCTTGATTCTACAATTGATTACAAAGCAATGACATACTGAATTAAACCGAAATTTTGAAGTGGAAAGACCGAAACGCTGCAAATCCAATGATCTTTGTTTTCTTTACAATCATTTATGGCTTGCAGTGAGAACTTTTTCAGCATTGTAGCCACTTAACATGCGTCTACGCTGTCTGAATTGTTCAAATTTAAGCGTCCATAATGTAAAAAAAAAAAAAATCAAAGTCATACTCTATCAGGAATATTTTGTCATCAACGAGCAATTAAATTTGCATTCAGTCATGGACAAAAGTTATGCACAAAAGATCTGCTTCAGGGAAGGCCTAAGCTGTCAGCGAAATTTTAAAAACTGGCCCGTAGAACAGTGAATAGCCAGGCTTGTTCCTGTTTTTGAGTCTGGAGAACAATAACTCCATGTAAAGAGGATTATAACAGCACCTGTTATGCAGCCAGCCAAATAGGAGGGACATCTGAATTTAATAGTCTCGGAAAAATTGTCTCTGCCGTCCCAGTCCTTTCTTCATCCAAACCTGCAGACACGTCGAAGGGTGACAACCAATGGAGGGTTCAAGACTGAAGGCCAAAGAAAAAACGTTAATCCCTGCTGTGACCAAACGCGGGTTGGCTGCCTGACATATCAAAGAACAGGTGGACCGAGACCAGGCGTACTAAAGGCTTTGTTCAATAGATGTGTGGTTTTTGTAGGGTTATGTTAAATGCCGAGTTAATATCGATTTAATGCTTGTCAGCGTTTCTATATATTTTTTGGGCAATGCAAATCCTCTGAACGCTATGAAAGATACGAAAAAAAATGGCCTGCTATATCATCTGATCATTCGCAATGCATCTAGCTTGTATGGAATGAAACTTCAAAAGCTGAAATTTTGTTAAACGACTGATGCACTAATGAAGCGCGAGAAAACCGAAGACTTCCTGTTTGTCCGAGCCAATGTTTTAAAGGAGTAAACACTCAACCACCTGCCAGACCCAACACCCTGTAAAACTGTCCCAAAAGAAGCCGTCATGCATGTGTAATATATTTACTCAGCCCTTCTCTTAACTAGGCAACACTGGTGCCAGATAATGCACAAGTTAATCTATTTAGTATATTGTTGTGAAATAAGGGAACTGTGTAAAGAATCTAGACGGCACCGTAGCTGCTCCCCTCAACAGTGTCTGCACTTAAGTCGAGGTGTTCCGGAGGGGGATAATATCTTGGAAATGTGCATTTAATGGGTTTAATCAAATCCCACCAGCTGTTTTTAGCCTTTGCTAAAAGGAAAAAAAATGTGCCAAGCTTCCACAGCTATTAGAAATTAGCTTCGGTCATCGAGACTAAGCCATGTTTCCAGCTAACCATCTGCTAGTCTGCAACAATAGAAGGATTTTCCTGAGCAAAGAAATATGGAGTTATAAAAAAAAAATTAAACATAATGGAAAAAGGCTTTGTTTTGTTAATTTGCCTCATCACTTTTGCTTAAGGTGCATTTAGAGTGCGTTTGTGTGTGTGTGTGCGCGCGCATGTGTGTATGTGCGTGTCTAAAAAATAAAATAGCTGGTCTCGACAAGTTATAAAAACAAAAAAAATGTTTCGTATTTAGGAACGGAATTGGTCTTTAGTATTTTAAAGTATTATAAGAGGTCTATGGGAAGTCCTTATAAATATACAGGCAACCTAGGTTAAAGAAAAGTTTACACAGTTACAAAAAATATTCATAAAAAGTATCCTATAGCTGTGGTAAAAGAATAAGCATAAATTTAAGGCATGTATATGATCTTGGAGACAATTTAGAGCCCTTTGATAGTTCGATATAGTAAAACTGTGAATGCTAAACATTAGTAATGCATGAAAAGCCTTTCTTTTTATACCCATTTAGCTTAGCCCGTTTACCTTTATATCTGATATTTACATAAGAACTGTTGAACTTGAAATAAAACTGCATTTGAAGATGATAAAGATCAAAAGCACGTTTATAAATGAATATTACATTCAAGATAAGATCAATGAGAGGCATTAGAGGCCCATCTCTTATGCTTGACTGCTTCAAGAGTTTATGCCCCGAGGAGTAAAACCTCCACGCTATAAAGCCAACGCATGAAACTTTCAAGTCTTTTGAACACATGCAGTTTTGGGAACTGAAAATAAAGAGTGCTGAAAGAGTTTTAAACCAAGGGGTCTTGTAAGTAATTATTTTATTACTGCCATCTTTTTACAACATTAAGCGCGTCTTCGTGAACCGACAGGACCGAGCCTAAAATACGAAACTTTTTTGAGTCACCCGTTCACGAGCGTGTATCTTGCGCGTGTCCGGTCTCTCGCCTCAGTTTAAACGCGCCTCTTACGCATGCGTTTCAAATCACGCACGCACTTTTATTCAAGCGGTTAAACTGGCAGAGTAAGCCCCGTCGTCTATAGAAACGGAGATCGGTGCGTTTGTGTGTCAGGGATCTTTGTGAGGGTAAAAGAAAGCCAGGCGCGAGCAGCTGAGGGTGACAGTTCACGGTTCAAACGGGGCTGCACACGTCTCGCGAGCGTGTGTTAAAGTGAGGCCCCGGCAAACGTGAATGAAGACTTGGCCGGTATCAAACACGGGGGATATATCTAACACATCTGTCATGGCGATTCAACCACAAATCCATTTAAAGCTGTACTCCGTGACTGAGCCCAGATTGGATTTCGGTAGAAGTATACAGCATACAGCATAAATGATTATTAAATGGGGGTTTAATCGGGAGGTTCTTGACAGCTAAAGGAACGGCATAAAACAGGATAAGAACTGTTATTATAATGCAGGCAATGCGCATATAGTCCGAGGGACATGAACCTATTTTATTTTAGATTTTGCGCAAGGTTTCCAAAATAAATCTCTATCAATTCTATTTTTTTTAAAGTCTATATTTACTCTATAGTTTATGTTAAGACTATATTTAGTCACTGATATGCAATGCAAAAAAAAAAAAATAATAAAATAATAATAACAACAATTACGCTACATTCACATTGTGTGGTAAATTAAAATACTTTTGCAGAGGAGTAGCCTACATGCATTTCCAACACTAAATGCATGATAAATCTCGCTTGTGCTTTAAATAAATAAATAGTTTGTCCATATGCAAAATTTATGACCACGTCTTCTTTGTTAAGCGGCATGGCCTGGCCATTCAAATCTTATGAAGTCTAATCCAATCATAAATTGCTCTATCGGACCAATCAGGCACCTCCGAGGCATCATTCAATGGGACTCAAGCGGAGGACTTTATTGAGTCTCATTGTTATGGCTGTCAGTCCTCAAAGGACCCTTACAGAGGCCTAGATATAAAGGACCCCTTCCCAAACCGACAGGGTCCAGAAGCAAATCGCCTCTCGTTCAGTTCAGAGCTTGGCAGAAGAGACTTTTCTAATCCTAACAGGAGTAACCGCGTCGTCTTATTTCGCCTTAAAATAGCCGGGACAATGATGATCCCCAGTGTTATCGCGCCACCTGCGATATATTCAGCGTTTATGCGTCCTGCGGCGTCGTTGCATTCACCTTTCCCCGCTCACCCGAGCTTTCTGGTGGAGGACCTCCTGCGCATCAACAGACCCGGCGGTTACCTGAGCCAAGACGCGCGCTCGCCGTGCGCCTCCCCTCCTACTTCAACGCCTCTTCCCATCCCGGATAACTCCAGGCTATTGGACAGAGTCAGCCCCTGCATGACGGAGAAACGTGGATCTTGCTCCCCAAAAACGTCAATGTCCAGCAAAGATCCAACCTACCTCAAGTTTGGGGTGAGTGCCATCTTGGCACCATCGCCAAAGAAAGGTGAGAGTTTTGTTTCATCCTAATATCTCCACGAATGACGGCAAACCATCACTTCATCACTAACTTCCGTTTTCGTTTCTGTTTTTAGCCGCATCTCCTCCGTCGGTTCACGGCATGCATCCCAAAGGATTCTCGGTGCCTTATTTTGACGGTTCATTCTGCCCTTTCGTCCGTTCCTCGTACTTCCCCGGTGAGTATTCATATTGCACGGTCTCCTTAAAGCCAGCACTGCGAGCAGGAACAGAATTAAAAGTTCAGCTTAATCGATTGCCAACGTGAGGCTTCTCTCCGCTTTAAACCACCAGCGCTTTTGGCGCAGGTCTTTCCCACAGTGAGGGAGCATTTCGGCCTGCTGACTGCCAACAATGCCGTCAGCACCATGACCAATCTGGTCAGCTCCCTCCGGGGCAAACCACCCACAAACCCGCCAGAGATAGACTTTTAACCAGCGACAGAGGGGCGTTTACCAGTCATGGACTAATTCGCCCATTAGGAGCCATTGAGCGGTTTCAATATTCTCACAAGACCACATAGAGCGCGATTGGTGTTTGTGGAAAGAGTTGCGAAAGAACAATATCGAGAGCTGCGCGTTTAGAATGGGGAGCGAGAAATCAGAAAAAATCGACAAAATCGCCGACAAAAAGCGTTGAAAATGCAGCCGCAGTTGCCAAAAAATCAACTTCAGCCGACTGCGCGCCGGACACGCTCCGCTTGGACGTGCTCCACACAGGCTACTTCTCAACAGGCTATTTAAAATACGGGCTTAAAATGCTCTTTTGAGGCATTAAATGTCTGTAGACCGCTCTTTCATCGACGCCAAATAATAATAGAGCACGACTCTTTTCACCGCGCGCGCTGAATGCCTTAACAAAACAACTTGAGCGCTCTCGATTGCTTTTCGTGTTCATTTAATGAAAGTTATTTGAGGGCAAAAAACGCGGTCCCCGGTCATCAGTATTCCGGCATGCAGTTGCGTTCGGTTTGAAAGTGTAAATCTCCCTTTGTGGCAATAATATATGGCCTTAGCCGTCTGTCCGGAGTCTTTTCTCAGCCAGTTCATTACTACACAATTACCGTTCACGGTATATTAACTCCTCTGTCCTTCACCGGGAGGCCAGCAGAAAAGGATACTCTGCCTTTTTACCATACCAATGCAGCGTGGATCCGGCCCATGTGCTAATTAGTCACCTCGTGCCATTTCACTCAAGAGAATAAATTCGAAATAATGATTATAACGAAGAAAAGATTTCTTTCTCCCCGATCATTCAGCACTCTGGATCGTCCCTGGGAAAAGCGACACCCGATTGCCCTTAGTAACGCGACGTTAACTTTTAGCCTCCAGGGTGAAAAAACGAAACATGAATGTGCGCGTTTACCTCACGTACTTGTCTCCCGCGACAGCTCCTTCATCGGTCGTACCCATACCCGGAACTTTTTCCTGGCCGCTTGCCGCGAGAGGGAAGCCCAGAAGAGGGATGCTCCGCCGGGCGGTGTTTTCTGACGTGCAGCGCAAAGCTCTGGAGAAAATGTTCCAAAAGCAGAAATACATCAGTAAGCCCGACAGGAAAAAGCTCGCGGGGAAACTCGGCCTGAAAGATTCGCAGGTGAATATACTGGTGAAAAGGGGGAAATATTAAAGGCCTAGTAGTGATTGTATAAAATAATAATTAGGCCTAAAACTGTGTTTTAGAGAAATGTGCACGTTGTTTGCAATGCGAACATGCATTTACAAACATGCATAAACATGCATTTACAAACATTTACAAACATGGATTTACATGCACTACAATCATGCATTTACATGCATTTCCAAACATGCATAAACATGCATTTACAAACATTTACAAACATGCATTTACAAACATGCATAAACATGCATTTCCAAACATGCATAAACATGCATTTCCAAACATGCATTTACATGCACTTACAAACATGCATTTAAAAACATTTCCAAACATGCATTTCCATGCATTTCCAAACATGCATTTAAATATCAAATAATGTAGATATTTTTATTTATTTATTTCATGCATCTTTACTAAGATCCGGCCGTTAACCACGACATCTCTTCAAACAGGTCAAAATCTGGTTCCAGAACCGGAGAATGAAATGGAGAAACTCCAAGGAGAGGGAGCTGCTGTCTTCCGGCGGCTGCCGAGAGCAGACCCTGCCGACCAAAACGAACCCCCACCCAGATCTCAGCGACGTGGGCAAAAAGTCCTCCGAGGACGAGGAAGACGAAGACGACGCGTGCGCCACGTCTCGTTTCTGCCTGTCTTCGACGCGCGAACTTTCACACAGCACCGATTCCAGCATTTCGTTCAAACACTCGGACTTTTCTGAATCAGAGGATGAGATAACGGTTTCATAAGCAACTTTAGCAGCCGCGTAATAGCTGGTTCACGCCGTAGACACGCTTTGGGTTTCACCGGCGTATGATTTCACTTCTGCGTTCGTAGCAAATCTTTTCCGCATCACTTTATATTTGGAAATTCTTCCGCAAAATGAGTTCGCTGTCTCGCACTGTACAGTATTTTGTACAAATATTTTTGTATGGATATTTTATACCGACGATTTTGAGTTTTAGATTCTTTATTAAAGTTGTAGACGTATGTATAATTTATACGAATTTATCTCTTTGTGACACATTGTATGCATATGTATATGTTGGAAATGTTTTGTATTGTTTGCAAATAAATTGTAAATTTCATTGCCTCTCTTTAGAGTGGTTGATTAGGCCTATGAATAATTTGCGATGGGAAAATAATAACAGGCCTACTTCAAAATGTAATATTTAGGTGTCAATTACAGAATGCAATTTCTAAATAAAGTAAAATCTCAGTGTTTTGAAGTGGGGAAAAAATGCTTGGGTAGATATTGACCTCACCAGTTTTTAATCCTCTCTTTCCAGTCTTTGTTTCGAATATGCTTAGTTGAAGAACTTGTTAATAACCACGAGAATAAGCGTCCTCAATGTGACCGAAAGCACAAACTTATTGTTAGCCATAGAAGACATTTCTCTTGATTCAAAACAAAAACTTTATTTAATTAATAACTAAATCTCAATTAAAAAAAAAAGTCATCATTAAACAGACAAACGCATTAAAACACGTATCTATTATATCGTTTTATATATAATATATGTGAAACAGAACAATAATGAACTAAGGCTAACCAATTCTCGCGAGAACTCGCGCGCGCACAGAGCTGAATCAGTTTATTTGAATGAACTTTCGGAACGAGTCGATTCACTAAAACAAACTGAACTTTGTTAGCCTTTTTATAACCGTTTTCCCACGAAACCTTTGAAACCGCTCGCTAAACTGTGGCATGAAATAGCCTTTAAGTATTGTTATATACTGATACTTGTTGCTGAACAGCCTGAGGAAATAGTAGCGTGCATTGTTTCGTTATCGTTTCGTTATCGTTTCGTTAATGCCCAACAAACTGACACGCAAACAGGCTGTTCGTGAAGCTAAATGGGAGCAAAACACACTGTATAGAAGGATTTCTTCACAAGTATCGTTTGAGGTATGACCATTTAAATTCTAGAGCAAAACGTGAATGAATTCAAGCGATAACCACCGACCTTATTGTCCCTATTGTTTCCATACCTCTAAAACTAACATTATTTGGATATTTCCGAGATAACAGTCTTCCGGTTTGGCCTACGGACTGAACGCTTAAAAAAACGAATAAATTGTCCAATTTTATCAGCATTCAGTATAAATAAGTGTTCATTATTTGCACTTAAGTTTAAACGTTCTCAAGTTAAAAGACATTTAAAAAAGGACACCTATTTCGAGATGCGATTCCTCAATTTCACCAATAGAGGGGTCTGTGTATATAAACCTTCACCGCTTCGTTTTTCTCCTCCAGCTTGGCTAAACCGAATAACAGTTATCTCTTTTTTATTACTCGGCCTGTTCATTTCCGCTGTCACGTTACACGCCTACACTTACGCCTGTTTTTGTATCGAAACAGTCTTTTTGCCGGCTTAATTAGAAGCACGTTTGGTGGAAAAAATTAAGCAGCTCTCAAAATTCTGACCCGTCATGTCTATTTTTATAACGCGCCCCTGCTTATCTGCAAACACTGGATTCTTCGAGATAAATATTTTTCTTAAGCACATTTAAAACTGCGTGATTTTACCTAATACCTAATTACCTAATTGCTCAATAATTTTAGCACTGATCTATACGGAGCTACCTGTCCAATTTGCAGTATTTGGCGTTTATATATATATATATATATATATATATATATATATATATATATATATATATATATATATATATATATATATATAACAAGAAAACAAACAAAAATAGTGAAGTAAACACATAGACAAAACGAAATGTTTAGCGTGATTAATCGGTGCGGATGACAGTTTCAGATATTTTATCTTTACATAATAAGTTCGTATAAATAGTACGTCGAATAAAAACGAAAACTCGTAGTACTGATACGCAAAAATGGACTTGGCGTGTATATGTTACGCGGTGGGTGGGATCAGGGGTGTGGGGGAGAAAACGTCGTGTTATATGCACGCCAAAGTCCTTTTTTTTTTTTTGCATATCAATACCACGAGTTGTCGTTTATGTTTGGCGTACTATTTACGTGCACTTTCATGAGGCTAGCCAACGCTTGATAAAGAGCTCAGGAGGAGGTTTCTTTGCAGCAGTCATGGCAGAAAATTGATCTTTGGGAAAAGAAATTCTAGTGACCTTGTACAAAACATGAAGCATCGCATCCAGTCGTTCCAGTCTAACATTTCGTCCACAAACGTTTTGGTTTTAATTAGTGACAGTTTTATGTTGACATTTACCTCACACAGATCTGTTTTAGTTCCAGAGGACAGTTTTTCCTGAGAAATGCCTGTTTATCAGACTGCATCTTTTCGACTAACCCAGAAGCACCCGTTCAACAAGCAAGCAGTTCTCAAAATCTAGACCCGACATGTCTGTTTTTATAACCGCTACACATTCCTCCTGATGCTGAAAGGTTTTAATAACTGATGTGTAACCTTACACTTCTGCTTTGGCCTCTTACAGATCATTATGTCCCTTTAGCACATAAAAAACCCCCCCAAAAAAACCACTAAAGCATATAAGTTGATACTGAGAAAAAAATCCACACCCTTTCCCCTCCCACTCTACTGAATAAGTTAAAAAGGCGAAGACAATATCATTAATTTATTTCGGTGAGTTCGCTGAAACAGATAGAGGCTACTGTATATCTTAGGCTAAAAGCAAGTCAATATTTCTAACATAAAAAAGACTCCTTTTTGGTAAGTAATATTAATATACAATTTTTGTGCTTATTTTTTGATGATTCACGTGATGTATAATATTTAATAAAGGATGTGTTATTATTATTTATTTATATTTAAACAGTATTATATTATATTTGCTCATTTTAAAAAGGATAGTTTCCTCTTATTAGCTGCTGTTTATTTTCCCCAGGTAAAAGGACCGCCTGTGCACTTTCCTGATTGCAGCAGTAAGTCACTACTCACTTTATGTCTAAACCTGACTGAAATAACATTCAAACCCAACTACACAAGCAGCTGCTCATACGCAGTTTTAACCAAACAAAAGTGGATTTTAATATCCAGTTCTGCTCTGAAAGCATTAGGTCTGGTATTAAGAAGACATGGCAGAAAACGACGGGCCGGTGTCTTTCTTGGACTTGGCTGTCGTCATGAAGTATTTAGACCCGAACATGACATTATCCGAAGCTCAAATCCGGGTTTCAGAGCTCAAACAATGTGCCTCTGACCTGCTGAATCTAACATTTCGTCCATCACTAACATTTTTTGATGAGAACGCGCTCGCTCGCGGTTTAAGCTTACATGGTACCGCAAAGGAACAAATTCAGGCCGTTATTGGCTACAAGAAATCTCACCCCGCGTCCAACAATTGCGGTTATCACGAGTCTGTTTATACGTCTCCGCGTCGAATTGTAAACGAGCTGCTCGAAGCTTTGAAAGGAGATCTGACTTACACGAAAGCCGCCAAATCACACGCTGACTGTGACATCTCAGCGTTGTCCTCCGATGCGGTCTTACTTGCGGCTCAGACGTTCATGTTTCGAAACAAACATCGCGATGTTTCCGACGAAGAGGCCCTCCAGGCTTTCCGCGAAGCCGTTCGATATCTAAAAGGGGAGCGACGCACGCCGACTGAGTTCATGAAGTGTGACGGCCGCGAGCTCTCAGAGATCATCCGATGCGTGAACCGGCATTTCACAGTAGAAATCATAGATATAACCGGCTTTAAAATAGCTAAAAAAGTTATGGATAGCATTAATCAAGGCACAGAGCCTCCAAAACCAGACGGGTGTATGTATTCGTGGGATGCACACTTGCTGTCTGAAGTCGATTGTCTCAGGTTTAACTATGTAGAGAGAAATGTAATATTTGGAGACGAGAGCGATGATTACATATTCCCAGTGTGGGAGAGAATGGGGCCAACCTGTTACCGCTGGTATATTTTTCGTGCACGGGGTCAATACGACGGGAAGGACTATTACGTCGTACAGTTAAAAAAGACTACTACAATCGGGGGTCTCATTCACGAGTTTGAAGGTGATTTCAGAGCCAGCGAAGACCCCGCTCTTCTCAAACGACTTCAAGATGCCAAAATAAATGGGAACTGTACTAGTGAATTCCAGGGGACACCTGCGTATACCTGGAGCAGAGACGGCAAGCCTCCTGCTCACCCATACTTTATTGTGGCTCAGCTCTACTGGCCTCGTATTCCACCCAATTCAAAATACCAACTGGAAGAAATCCCGGATAAAGTAGCCCTAGAGGTGCTTTACGATGAGATGCCCGCTCTAGAGGAAAAAAGAACAACCGATCTCAAAACATACACTTGGTTTTTGAACAAACCCGAGGACGCCGACAACGACTTCCCGGAACTGAGAGATTATTCTGAAGGACAGGCTTTTTCTGATGATTACTTGCGTCCTTCAACGGAACCCCTTCAGACAGAAGGCTTTGCTTATGAGTGGTCAAGAGAAGAGCATGAAAGCACACACAGAGACTTCACTTTGATATTCAGAGCGAGGCCAACCTGTGAAAGAGTTCCTCAGGTCGTAACAGAGGAAACGAGGATAAGATTTGATTACTGGCAGTATATCAGAGAGTTCGTCTTCTTCGGTGGCTCGCGTCTTGAAGGAGCAGTGCTCGCCCCGGATCCGGCCTGGATTGATGAGGCACACAGGAGCGGGGTCGCCATATTCGGCACCGTTTTCTTGCCTACTCTCTACGAGGGGGGAGACGTGAAAGACTTGGAAGAACTGGCAAAACTGGAGAACCTACAGAAACTAGTGGACATCGCCCACCGATTAAACTTCGAAGGGTGGTTTCTGAATACCGAAAACTACAAGGACTATAGCGAGCCTCGCTTAACCGCGCTGAAACTCGCAATTCAGAAAATGGATCTCAGGGGTAAAGAAATGATCTGGTATTTACCCAGCTGCGATAAAAGCAAACATTTTGACCCAGAATTTAAAGGAGTAAGGATGACGTGCGATGGCAAAATCAATAACACAGCGTTCGCCTTTCTGGAAGAAGAAGGGAAAAAGTTGTATTTGAATTTTTTTAAATTGGTTAAGGAAGTGTTTTCTGATCGGGCTCCTCTGAATTACCTCATGTTTGTTGACGAACCCTATTGGGTAAACACACTTAAACAGAGACGCTATTTGGTAGACCCTATCAGATTCCCATATGCTCAGAAATGTCTCTGGCAGTTCTTTCTAGGAGAAAACGGTCTGGAAAGAAAACCGACAGGCACACCTGAGTGGTATGGAATAGCTAAATATGCAAAACAAAGAAAGCGATCTAGCAAAGATTAACAAGTCTGGATCGAAGGACATTTTGACTTCATCACATCATTCCATCACCATTAACTGAAGCTGCATCTTCTGTTTCACTCTTTATGAGATATAATACATTAACCTGCTTTGTAGAATTATGCGATTGGTTAGTACTTGCAGCTTCATTTTTGGCGTGTTTTATTTCACAGTACTGAAGTTGTTTAAAATGAAAAACCATTATTATTATTTCTGGTCTTTATTAGAACGATCCCCAAGCTCATATAAACTCTTGCAAATATGACTAATTCATGTACTCTAGTCTGTGTTGTTTATTTGCTGTTGCTGTTGTAAGTTTCAAGAAAAGGTAGACTGCTCTGTAAAAGGTGTTCACCAAATAATGCTTATTTTATTGTACATGCTTAGGTTTGAAACACTGAATCTTTCTTATAGGCATGAGAATCCAATTTTAATCAATATGCATATGTTAGAATAGTGTTTTAAATAGTTAAAATCATTAATTAATTGTGTTTTACTGTAATGCTCTTTTTACCGTGCTCTTTTTCATGCTATGACTGAATGAAACAGGTTGATATTACAATGCTGCGGGTATATTTTGTGTGTGTGTGTGTGTGTGTGTGTGTGTTTTTTTTTAATCATTGTGCTTGCAGGAAGTCACGAAAGCAAACAAATAAACAATTAATAAATAATTATTAGTTTTATTGAATTACAAATAATTTAAAACCGGTAAGGTGATCAGTAAATCTTCATGGGCTGCTTGCGTTTCACAGACCGTCCGCGAGACTGTTAAGATGAAAAAGACACTGTACACAAAATATTCCATATTTCCAAGCACTGTTATAAACGGCTAGAAAAAACGATTATTCATCAAAATGCAGCCTGCAGGGTAGTCAAATATTTACATGAGTATTTTACAGCCAGAAATGATGTACACATTCAGCGACGTGAAATCCATTCGGTTATAGCCCTCCATTTTCGGTTACAGCAATCGCATACAACATTTGTGCTTAAAATGAGTTATCGTCATAATCCATCAAAGAAAATGAATATTAGGCACATCCTAAAATTATTCACAGACTATATACACAGTGCCCACACAATGCATTGGCAGTGCTGACAGCAGTACAGAGCTACGATATTTGGCTTCCATTTGAAATCCACGATGATGTTGCATAGGAACGATGACCGACAGGAATCATACGCTGGAGTGAAATGGAAGCGGCGGTGTAACTAAACCCTGCAGCGTCAAACAACATAAACACCGAAGAGCCCCATATACTATGCTTTCCCATGCAAGGAAACCCCACCGTCCATCCGAATAATGTTCCTTTATAGAGAATCAAAGATAAAATTTTATGTACAAAACCTCCAGAAGCATCCTTGCGTTCCAAAGCAGCAAATACAGTATATTATCAATCCAATGACTTACTCTTTCACATTGAATGCAAGATATGTACACGGAAAAAGGCCAAAATGGTCAATGAGGTATACTCATGCACCAAATTATGAACATTTTCTCACTGTGCTTTTGCCAAGATGTGTTGAGACGGTCTTTAAGCACCAAGCGAGGCCTTACCGCTCAAGATGACCCGTGCCGGTGGCGATCATATGCATTTCACGTGATCTTTTTCCCCCACACGTGTCTGAAAGTAAAATGTCCCTTTAGCTCTACTTAAAAAAAAAATGTGTCGCCCTGCCGCTCTCTTCAACCACTTCCTCTTTTCTAAACCGCACATTTTGTACTTCTGATATGATAGGGTGGACTGCGAGGCTGTTTACTTCAGGCAAATTCAAAGGACTAGCGCAGAGCCCCGTAGTTAATAAAATCAGCATTTTTTCAGAAGTATAAAACATAGTGCCGTTTTTTTCTTTACAAAATGGAGTAAGGCACCAGATTCTATTCAGCACCGAAAACAGAGCGTGATCTAGCGTAAAAAATAGATAGCCAGGCTTTGTGCTACAGTAGAACACGGGGAACATGCGGTCAGCAGTTAAGGAACGGGTGGTTAAAAAAAAGGAAAGGCAAACAAAAGCACGTCCCAGATGGCGATCGAGGTATTTTTTCCAATCATCACAATAAATAAATCCAAAATCGTAAGCGTAGCACCATGCTATTTCATCCGTATCCTTATTTAACACGATTCATGGTCAGCATCCGATCGAGCTGGTTTTGTAAAGTCACGAGCAAGTCATTATTACATCGTTAGAGGGAAAGTCGATGTGATGACAGCGGCGTGTCGAGGAACGAGACGCTGACGCCAAGATGTCGGTCTCGGGTTTAAGACGTAACTCCTCCGTTTCACCAGTAGAGGGCAAGCAAACGAGCATTGCATTGTGTGCGAAAGTTTCTCCAACAGTTAAAGCGCGGTCACGTTCGCCGAATTTCTGGAGGTGAAATTCAGTCCCTCGTGAATTGGCTGAAAATGTATCCATGCAGACTTCACAGCAGACGTCTGTGAGATCTGTTTCACAAATCCATTTATTGCTGACACTTTTGTGCGTAACATTTCGCTGATGTGACCGTACTTTAACTTTTGAGGTAAAAATTGGGACAAAGCACTTTCTTCTGATTTTGAAAAAAACAAAGCAAACGAAAAAAAAAAATCACACTGAAGTACCGTTGAGTTTTGGCGCGTATATATTTCTCTCTCTATATATTTGTATATATGAAGCGGGTGACCAGCACCCGTGGATGTGAGCTGAATGGCGTTACGGATCAGGCTGGATCATAGTGTGGACTCCAGTGAAGAGTCCAGGATATCGTCATGGTGACTGTTACTATTGGAGTCGCTGTCGTAGCTCTGCGGGCTGGAGCAGCTGGCCGCCTCTTTCAGACGCAGGAGCATGTTCATCTGTTCAAAAAACACACGAAATAACAATTAGGCTTGATGACATAACACACGTTTAAAAAAAAGTCATATTTGAATCATAAGACATTACTAAATCTAAAATTTGAATTAAGAATTAAACGTTTTATATACAAATATATAAAATATGCATTTATACAGTGCATATTTATGAATATACATTGTGCCAAATTTATGTGAATTTTGCTCTTTACAAATGATCTTTTCTAACACACAAAGTCCCCAAATTCCAGAATTGTCAACATTTATTAATTTGTTTGTCATAAGAAATGTGATGTAATGTAACTGGTCATTTTCGTTATTTTGAGTGAGTGAAATAAATATAATAATAATGAAGCTGAAAGAAAATAAAGTATACATTTTAGATGACAAATGTATGTAAATGTAGACTGAACGCAAGTACTGAAGTACTAAGTTTCATTCATTAGGTCATATAATCTCAACATGGCATGGTAGAATAAAACAAATCGAGTATTCATCTTACAAAAATTGCATAAATTATGTGTGAATTATTTTCAGCCATATCTTATATTATGATTTTCCAGGACAAATTCTCTTTATTATGTCCCCAACCTTTTTTTGTAGTTTATAGCAATTAAGCAATATTTATAAATAATGCTGATCATATTGAATATCTATACTATATTTACACTACTCCTTCTTCTAAAAACTATTTTAAATGATCGATGGGCCGATTCACCAATAACTGCTTGTTAATACCTGGATTTCTAGTTTTGCTTCTGTCCGAAAGTTTTGATGACACAAAGTGCTAATGCAGACCCAAAATCAGACGAGAAGCTGTTACTCAACGATAGCAAAAACCAAGCAAAGTGAAATATGCTAGCACCATGATCTAAAGACACCTTTCATTTTCAGAGACGACAACAGGTCATAAAGTATGAAAGATGGCTATGCTTTCTCGTAACTTTAGAAATGTCTGTCAGAAAACCATACACTGTAAGAATCAAAAAAACCTAAGCTACGCTAAACTTTGTTTCTCTTTGTTTCTCACCAGCGGGTCGGCATCGCTGTCACTCTGAGTGCTCTGTTTGTTAAGGCCCTCTCTGGAGGCGGAGTACCCATCGAAGCCCACGTCCTCTGGGCGGAGCTGCAGCAAAGCTGGCCAATCAGGGTGCTGATGAGAAGCTGCCCATGGAAAGGTCTCCAGAACCCACAGCGCCGGATCCTCCCATGCAGCTCTGCGGCCGTACAGCTGAACGAGCACAAACGAACAGACAATCAATAAACTGTGAAAAAGGCAGAAGGTAGACTTTACTAAAAAAAAGAGGGCGAACGTTACCTGCAAGCCTTCTCTTACAGCCTCCAGCATGTAAGGGATGATGGAGTAGTTCCACAGGTCAGTAAACCAAACGCGAGAACCGTCCACATCCATCGGACACGACAGGAACAAACGTGGACCTGGATGAGGAGACACGGGACTCACATTTAGCTCTTGCGGAGCAAAGTAGCGACTCTGTTATGTTTGGGTTTTATCTCCGTACCGATGGTCACGTCAGAGGAGCTGTGGGCCTCCAGGAAGCGGTTGAGGTGGTGCCAGACCTGAGGGATCCAGTCTATGATCTTCACCAGCTCTGGGTTACGCATTCTGCTGCCGATCTCCGTCTCGATCAGCTTCCTCCTCAGAAACCGGCCCAGGAAACCTTTCACCGGTTCCATGTGATTAGCACACAACACCCATCTGTGGGACGGAAATCACACGACGCTCATGTTAGCACTTCACAGAAAGACAAAAAAGGGAACTTACATATACATATATACATATAACTTATACATACATTAAATTATTTCATTTTAGTCATTTAGCAGATGCTTTTATCCAAAGCGACTTATAATTGAAGACAATAAAAGCAATCGAATCCAACAAAAGAGCAACTGCATGCGAGCGCTATGACAAGTCTTAGTCTAACGCAATAAACATAGAACGATTTGTTAGAAAAAACTAAAATATTTATTTAAATAAACAATAAAGCAGATAGAATAGATAAAAGAAGTGTTTTAAAGAAAAAGACCCCGAAAAATACTGACTGATATATATATATATATATATATATATATATATATATATATATATATATATATATATATGTGTAAAACACACACACACACACACACACACACACACACACCAGCACAATGACGCCATCTGTAGGTCGCTCTATAGCAGTTTCTCCATTAAGGCCTAGGCATTTATTGTTTTAGGGGTAATTCAAGACAAAAGAGCAGTTTTGTACCTGAAGTTATGATGAAGTTGCAGGTTTGGAGAAGAAGATGTTGCCTGACTCATTGTGCCGATTATATACGGGCTGCAAATACACAGACAAAATAAAACCATTAATCGTACGCACACTTATTATTGCCGTTTTCATTGTTTTTTTAAAATACAATTTAACATTTTAACCGTTCAAACAGTTTTAATGCTTTTGAAAGCATTAAAACTGAAAAAATGCCACAAAATACAGTGAAAATGTAAAAGTTGAAAGTACATTCTAAAAGTAATTTATTCCTGTGGTGGCAAAACTGACTTTTCAGCATCGTTACTTGAAGTCTTCAGTGTCACATGATCCTTCATAAATCATTCTAATAGGCAGACATGCTAATATGCTGCGTCAATGTTGAAAATTTCTATTTAATAAACAATTAGAAAAGGTAGGCTCACCAGCGCTGGTATTTGCAGTTAAGCAAGCCGTTGAAGATCTCTCCCAGTGAGCTGATGTGATGGAGGTTGTCCAGAATGAGCACCAGAGGGGCTTCAGTCTCCTGTCCTTCAGACCTGCACTGCTCCACTACATTTGCTAAGTACTGGCGCAACTCCTAGAAAACACATATTCACGTCTATACTTTCTAATGTACAGAAAATCGACCCTTCTTCCAGGGTCACCAAAGAATTTTCCTTTCTATTTTGACAGTTTAATCAATTATAACTGGTACAACAACAAACCAAGGAAAAGACATCAATTCTCACCTTGCTGGATTTATGGTCAACGTTGAAGGTGACGACGTTGCTCTCATTGGGCAGCTTGCCCTCTCGCAGCGCCAGATGCTCTGCCAGTCTGTGGGCAAGATAGGACTTTCCAGTGCCGCTGGGGCCCGAAAGGATGATCCTGCGATGCTCCTGGAGCAAAGACACGTAGCGCTGGAGCATGGGTTTGGGGATCAGCGTCTCGAAGACCAGAGAATCCTCAGCCTGAGAGTTCACATCTGAAAGAGAGACAGTGTTAACAACTACTGAAACACGAAACAGTCTTAACAAAGCGAATGAATAAAGCTTTTCGTTTCGTGAACCTTTCAGCGAGATGTTGATTGTGTCATTCTCTCCCACCAGGTATCCACAGGGCAGAAGCTCAGGTGTGTCTGCTCCGCTGGATCGGATCACATCTCCGATACGATAACCCTCCACACTGTCTGAGCCCAGACCCAGATGACTGACCGGATCAACATGCCTGATGTACTCCTACAGAGACGCAATCGCATAATCAATCCAACTAATTCTTGACAAAACAATCTGGGCGGCTGCATTTAGTGAAATTCTAAACATAAAGTCTCATAAACATAAATGTGGATGTGTTTGGCTAAATCACACAAATCTGTCAAAAAGATCCAGGTCAAAATACATCCCTAAAATAATTAGCAATTATTTTTCCATCATATTTTTGATATTTTCAAAACAACCGAAGGTGCTGTATGTACGTTTGTGACTCCACTGAAGCATAAAAACATTACAATATGTTTGCAGATATTTAGGACGGTGTTAAGTTAACATACATGTTTATCTGAAAAACAATTCTAGTCAGTAATTGTCCTTTGAAAAGTAGGTTGCCAGTTCACAGAAAATACAGCGTATTTCTTTTCATTCATCATCATGCGCGCTCATTCCTGTTGGTATCGACAATCTGGCAACCTGTGTGTGCGTTAAGTCTCCCCCTCAATATTTTTGATATTTTTGTAACAGTTAATAATATTTTCTCCAAGCACAAAAAAATCTTGTTCATGTATTTTTTTTAAAAAAATATACTTATTTTATTTGTGAAATATGTAAGATGATATTATTAGAGTCATTATGGTAGTATTTTGTTTGCTCATTTACTTCTGATTTTAATGATAAAAATGCGGTTTATTTTGAAAAACACCTTGAAGAATGCAATTTTTACTTTGTCGAGTCTTCACAACAGATTAAGTGCCCATAAAATAGTTCATTGAACCACAATTCATCATCAACAAATGATTACAGCAATGCATGTTAATTAATTTACCTTAAACAAGCGCCGAACAACTCCGTCCAGAACATCCCACTTGGTTTTTCCACTGACACCAATGCAGCCAATCAGGAAGTCTCGAGTCCTGCAGTCCTGTGGGAGACAGAAGACACACCATTGAAACAAAACCCCCTCAAATGGGGCATTTAAAAAAAATGATCCTGCAAAAAAAAAAAAAGGCGAGAGAACTGACCTCTTTCCACATGACGTTCTCTTGAAGACTGACAACTATTTTCACGTGTCTGCTCTCTTTACGAGAACTTCCGTCTCCACCAGAGTCGTCCAACAGCATGTCTAAAAGAAGACGGACTAGATCTGTAATGTGCTTTTGTGATTTTTTTTTTCTCGCGTACAGCTGCAAAACAAGCTCAATAACACAAAAATAGGATCTGCTCATACCGAAGCTGGTGGACTCCGTGAGGTTGAGGCTGTGTTGAGACAGGCCAGGCGTTGGGGTCGGGGTCGGGTTATAGACGGACACTTGAGAGGACGCCCTGCTCCCACTGGCTTGGCTTTCCAACTTAAGACGATCATTTTCCGACTTTAACTTCTCGATCTCCACCTATCGGACCACCCGCACGGGAATAAAATAAGTAACATTTCTTTTTTCTACAAAGAGAAATAGTAAAAAGCGCTGTTGCAAAAGGAAGCCGCTTAGGCAATCGCTCCACTAAATCTGATTGCAAGACGGTAACGTGAAGGTCAGTCTCACACCTGCATGCGGTTCATAGCCTCTCGGAGCTGGTCCAGCTGGTGGGCGGAGCTTAGGGCTTCCAGTCGAATGTCTGTCAACTTCATCTCCTTCTCTCGCAGCTCGTTACGCAGCTGCATGACAGTCTCCGCCTCCCCATCCAAACAGTCTGACAGTCTACATGGCAACACATATGTAGAGCCTTTAGATGCTTAGATGTATGGATTTTTATAGAAGATCTTTCATGCAGCGTGTAACACAGCTATAAGTGAAATCAAATTCAAATTCAAATTTTATTTGTCACATACACAGACATACGTAGTACGACATGTAGTGAAATGCTTTTGGGCCATCATGAAAGCATCTTCAAAGTTTTACGTTTGAAAGTGCACCACGTATAAAGTTATTGTGTCTCAAAAGAAAGAGGCAACTTTGAATCATTGACAATGTCATTTTTAAAATGAATCCCAAACAATGCATATTACAAAACAATGAAAGTGTTTTTTGCCCCTTCATGCATTTTAACCTGTTGTGAAATATGCCAAAATATGAACCTTTCATTACCCATAACAGGGGCACTTTAACATAACATCCTAGTAAATCCAAATTTCCCAATAATATCTGTGCCTATATTATAATACTGCTTTGCTTATATTTACATTTTATATTAAATTTATTTGCCGAGTCAGTTGCCGAGACAACGACTGTAATTTGATTTCAAGTTTTAATCTGATATTTATATTTTATTTCAAAAATTAAAAATGATATGAGGCTATATAACACAAACACACTCACATTGAGCTGGAGTGTGTGTTGCGGAGCAGCAGTGAGGTGCCGGTGCCGTTGTGAGGGAGTTTGGGAGAGGAAGGGAGAGAGGAATCTGTCATCTCCTCGATGTCTGAGTGGGACGAAGCCGATTTGGGAGATTTTTTCTTACTGAAGGCCTGTTTGAAGGAGCTCCGCAGCTGCAAAGACAACACAGGGAACAGAGAGAAGATTTTGAAGCTGAGAGTTTCTCAAAAATGACGAGGCAGCACTTAAATATGTGAATAGAACCAATACAGCGCAGACAGGGGAGTAAAACAGCAAAGAAGATAGGCTGAGCATCATTCATATCACAGATTGAAGATAAAACAGATTTAAAAGTGCTGAACACTTACTTTGTCATTTTGACAGTTATTTTTAACTTTTTACAACACAACAGCATTTTTCTTTGCAAATGTTTAAGAAAAACGGAATAAAATAATATAATAAAAATAAAATAATAAAAAAAGGAATTAAAATCAAAATAAAAACAAACAGCATAAAATATCTAAATATGAGGAGCGTAATCACAATTATCAATGAATGTAAAATATATTTTTTAAATGTTTATAAAGTTTAGAATAAAATTTTACATAATAAAAAGTATATTTTTAAAAATAATAATAATAATAAAAATGCAGTTTATAATCACAAAGCTGATAAGCAAGTTAAAAAAAAATAAGAACAAAACAAATAAGATTCATTTGAATTCATAAAAACTAGTAAAGTTGTTTACAATCAGAAAGTTCAAAATCAAGTACTTCATAGAATTTTTAATCAAGAATCGAAATATCAAGAACTCATGATCCCATTTCTTTTTTCTTTGCTGTCCTGTGTACATCTACACACTAAATCGAATGTCAGTCTAATTGCATAAATGCATAAATCACTTAAAGACGTTTTTTTAAAAAAAGGAGGAATAAGGGCATTGGAAGGACAGAGCAGGGGAGAGAAAGACAGCGGGCTGAGGAGCAATACATCTAAGGGTTAGCAGGGTTAGTGGTTAGTGGTGATGCTGGGTTAACCAAAGACAGGTGAGCAGGATTCTCTGAACACACACTCTTACCTCATACACCTGCCATATGAAGCGACGGCACAGCGAAAAACAGAGAGAGAGACACAGAGAAGCACATTCAGCCGTGTGTGTTTGTGTCCTGCACAGGCGTCTGAAGCACAAGCTGTCTACAACGACTACTACTAGTCTTGTTAAATTACACTTAAAGACTCCTTAAGACTAAGACAAACCAAGGACCAAAGCACACACAAAAACGAATCAACTGCAGGAATAGGGACCTAATTAAGCTATTTACCATTGTCCTAAACACTGGATGACCAACTGGACTACGGGGCCAACATGGCCTTTTTTTACACAACAGTAATGCACAATACAAAACGAAACAACCAATTTAAATAACTAAATTCAGTCTAAAAATAACTGTTTGAAAAAATAACAAAACACACTGAATATAGACAGAAAACTCAAACTGCTGGTGTCCACTACTGTTCAAAAGTTTGAAAGAAGTCTCATACATTAGCCAAGGCTGCATGCATTTAATCAAAACGAGCAATACTATGAAATATTATTTGTTTTTCTGTTTGAACATATAATCATTTATTACTGTGATGGAAAATCACATTTTTAAGCATCATTAGTTTAGTCTTCAGGGGCACATGATCCTTCAGAAATCATTCTAATACGCTGATTTCGTGCAAAAGATTTTTTTTTCTCATTATCAGTGTTGAAATTTTCGTGCAAGCCATTTATTTGAATTATATTGTTTAGCATTGTAAATGTCTTTCGTGTTACTTTTGATCAATGCATCCTTGTGGAACAGAATTAATAAATCATTTCAAAAACAAGCAAGCTGATCTTAAACTTCAGAACAGTGGTGTGCTTACAGTAAATCAGCAAGTACTGCTAGCCTATCAACATTACGCTTGTCTAAACATAAAAGGGTAACTACTGTCCTTATTATTTAACATACATATTCATATTCATATTCATCATCTGACACGTCGCCTCCAGCACAGGTCACCAGCTACAGAGAGCATTATACAGCAAAAAAGGAAGTTAATTATTATAAATTAAACTGTATGTTAAACTGTCTTCCTCTACATATAAGGCAGGAATTGTTTTCAGGAAAAGTATAATTTAGTTTACTTTCACACTAGATGTTGGTTAGTAGTATTTAAAGTTTTAGCAACTTCAGACAAAAACATATAAGACAAACGTTAAACACAGATAAAAACACAGAATGGAGAAACACAGGTTTGCAGTGGTTGAGTATTTCTTCAAAGGGACAGTTCATCCAAAAAAATGTGGTCAATTATTTGATTTATCATTTACTCATCCTCAAATAGTTCCAACCCTGTACATTTCTTCTGTTGAATATAAAAACACATATTTTGAACAATATTGGTAGCCAAACTCTTGGTGGTCCTCATTGACTTTTACAGTATAGCAGGGGACTGGAAACTGCTCCGTAACCAACATTCTTCAAATTATGTTTATTTAGCAGAAAAAAGAAACTCGGTTTGGAACAACATGTTTATTATGATTTATCTGATTTTTTTTTTTTTTAAATGTTGTTGTGCACTCACCCAGTTCTTCTTCTTCTTCTTGCTGCTGGAGTCGGGGTTGTCCATGTTGGAGCCCAGGCTGGAGTGGCTGGTGGCGCTGGTGATGCTGGAGACGCTGTCAGATGAGTGCTGTCTGCGCATGCGCAGGTCCGGCTGCGCTCCGAGGGCTGAACCATTATTACCTGATAAACAGACAGAGATTCTGGTTGACATCAGGTCAATCAATCAATCATTTTTATTTATACAGCGCTTTTAACAACACAGGTTGCATCAAAGCACTGTACAGTATAAAGCAGAAGAATACAATGACAGGGATGTATAATGACGAGAGTGAACAATTTGTTATTAAATGCAGAGACGGTCTCTGTAATCAATTCAATGATAATCACTAGAAGTTAAGTGTCCCAAACAAAGCAAGCCAGAGGCGACAGCGGCAAGGAACCAAAACCCCATCCGTCAGGTGTGCCATTTAGTGTTAAAACTAAGCAATACAGAGCAATACATCAAAACACATCAAACTTACACAGAATGAATTTTATTTAATTATTGACATTAAACGAAATGATAGATAACAAAACGCTAAATTTTTTTCCTCACCTGAGCGCTCACTTTTGCAGGTGAGTTCTGGAGTATTGATGACGCCGTTGATGGCCGCCTGAGCCACTGCATTTTGCTTCTTTAGGAGCTCAATGGTTTTCCTCAACTCGTTCAGCTCAGAGTCCTAACACACAAATATATATATTTATTGAAACTGCATCTACAAAATCGTATTCCGTTTATTAATGAACAAGTGTGACGAATTCAAAAGCAAGCGGGTTGATATTTACTTTCTGTTCTGCCGTCATGGTGAGGCTCTTGAGTCGGATGGTCATGTTGCCCAAACTCTGCTCAAACGCTGCCACCAGGTGGGCCTGTGGAGGAGAACGGTTGATATGAGGAAAGAGGGTTCATTGCAGTTCAAAATGATGTTTTTTGCATGCACGCATCATAGCTACACCGGTAAAAACTATTCACATAATACACAGACATTGTGCAATCTGCCTTCAGGGTGGTTAAATTAAACGTCTTAGCAAAGCTTTCTCCTTGAGATGATAAGAACGGTCACAAACGTCAAATGTTCAAAGCCGCATGAACTGCACGACCTGTGTGGGAGAAGCCTGGTTATTGAAATGTTCGACAGAAGCAGAAACACTTGTCTAACAGTTGTGACTGTCTAAAATGAGCTTTTTTTTCTCATGACTGCTCATTTTATACCTCAGAATTGTGATTAAGTCAAAGTGGAGCTGCCTGGTTATTGAAATGTTCAACTGAAGCAGCAAAGCTTAAAATGCACTAAACACTCTCTACACCTTTAAACAAACACTTAGACGTTCAATCTAAACTTTGGCCCGTGTCCCAGACCTGCATGCGGCAACACAAACTTAATTTACCCTTTCGTTACAGTTCGGCTTTCCTTCTGAATCTAATCTTCCCTTTAAGAATGAAAACAGTCACAAACGATCTCTTAAACATTGATGGAAGAGTTTCAGCTCTCTCTCCCGGCCCTCAATGGCAAATAAATGGAGACTGAATGGAGACTCATTAATTCTCTTAATTTTCATACAACGTGATTATTTGCAAATGCATCCTCTAAAATTTCAAAAGGGATCTCAACAACGTCTTGAGTTGTGCTCAGATAACACAGTTTGAAATAAAACGATTTTAAACATAAACTCAAACGTTTCCTATCAAATGCTTGACCCAATTTCCAGAACTTAAAATATTTATACATACCAATATTGTCTAATTAATTCCCGTTTTGTCTATCCTGAGATATTTTAAAGCGAATATTGGAATCAAAGCAGAATTTTCCAAGCTGCTAAATGAAAAAGCAACCACTAAGCGTACAATTTTCTTCTGGGTCGTTGGCTCACCTCGCATCCAAGAGGGTCTTGGGAGCTGTCATTTGTCTCCGTGAAGCCTCCCTGTCTATATTTTTCTTTCTGAGAGGGAGCGTGTTTCTCTGGGCACCCATGGGAAGGGTAGCGGTTCATAGGGAGCCAGATCAGAGGACCAGTCCCGTCAGAACAAACATCACTAACAGTCTTCTTCTGTTCCATAGATAGCTCAGGTTCTGATAACTAAACTACAGCGATATATTAAGAAGCAGCGAAGCTCCACCTAACACTGATATCTGAGACAGACTAAGCAGAAAGGCTGCCTGGGGCCTTGACATGTTTTACTGCCATCTCAAGGGCCCTGACAAAGTGTTTTGTCTACGTACTAAATATAATCATTAAATCGAAACAGTGTTCTGTGTAAGTCTTGCGCACATAAATAATCCTTCACATCATTCAACGCAAGTCAAAAATGTACACTGTTTTGAACAAGTTCATGGTGTACTATGTTACGTCAGAAACCATTACGCACAAGCTTGAAATGGAAGAATTAAACAATGCAGCAAAAATGTTTGTACATACAAGACAGGATTTCTTTGCCTTAGGCATGAGACTTATCTTTATGATTTACACACACATTTATCTTTAGAAGGACATATCAAAAACACTGAACATGGTCTGTACTCCCCTTTGTCTGTAGCCATAAATCATCAAATCAAGCAGACCATTTCTCTGGTGGAAATGACATGGATCTGTTCTGACTTGAATTAGTCTCACGTATTATAATTTAGTCTGGTATGCTATATTTTATAATTAGACAGTGGCCCCCAGTCTTTATTTTTCAACTGCGACTTTATTTCTCAAAGGTGTGACTTTTTCTGTTGTATGTTACTTTTTTTTTCTCATAAAATGTGAATTATAAACCTTAACATTATTAAAACAGTATTTCTAATAAATGTTGCACCGAACAATATATCAAGAAATATAATTTTAGATATCGAAACTGTGATTTCCTCTGATAACTGACTTTTAAACAATACTTTATTTTTCCACAAATATAACGTTATCTCACAAATTGACTTAAACAATAAGATCTACTGAACTACTTAACTATAATTGTGAACTTCATGCCTCAAAATGTTTACTTTTTCCAAAGGTTTACATAAAGTTTGAATGCTTTTCTGACAACTTCTATTTATTCACTAAATTTTTTCACAATTATAATCTCGTATCTCACAATATAAAATAATATTTCACTTTTTTGGAATTATTTCAACTTGATACCTCAAAACTGTGACTATTTTTTGCAAATGCTACATATTTTTTATTCTAACTGTGCATAATTATGACTTTATTTCCCATATCTGCAACCATATTACACAGTAGAGTGATCTCAAAAAACAGGTTTAACTGCTGTGCATGGGTAAGTACGTTTAGTGTAGGAACATTTTTAACAATAGCCGGTATTGCTTAAGACGTAGTGCTATTGTATGATAATATAACGACAAATGGAAACTCCAATGAGGTCATGATCAACGCTGGCATTAATCAAACACACAACCCACACAGGCGTCACTGGGATTACGAAAGCACCATTTATAAGATGCCGCGGGATGACAACCGACACTAGATACTGAATTGTGAATTAATTATGCCCTGCAGATATAATAAAAGAATAAAGAGCTGTGTATCTGTGTCCACCTACATTAGCACTGAGTTGCGTTGTCAGGGCGGACACCTTTTCCTGAGAGGCGTCCAGTTCGCGACGCAGCTTGCGGATCTAGAGAAGAAATGCAGAAGAGAAACGGGTTGAAAAGAGGAAGAAAAAACACAGATGAAAAGAAGAGGAAAAGGAGGCGCGCACAAGGGAGTCCAGGTGTGTCGTGGAAAGAGAACTTTGTGATTTGGTATCAAAGGGAGGAAAGAGTTTGCAGGTGTATGTACAGAACAGAGGTGTGTTTCACAGGTGGATGTGAAGATCACAGAGATGTGCGGCGAAATGAAAGCCGACCGTGAATCCGCCCACAGTTTGTGTTCACAACAGGTCAATGGTGGTGAATAAACACGGCCGCGCGGTTCACAGGTATGCGGGGGGGCCGTGTGTGTGTGTGTTGTTTTTGCGAAAGGAAAAACATGTCCTCACCTCTGACTGTGATTTCTCCTCCGTCTGTTAAAATAGAAAGACAGGAGTAGTTAGCGGCACGTTTAAACAGCGTATTTGCACAGCTTTTCTTGTTTAAGAGTTGAAAAATGAGCTGCTTTCTCTCCCGAGGGTATAAAACGAACACCAGAGAGCAATGCACACCTGAAAGTGAAGAGAGTGGCAACCCTAAAGCTCTGAAGCGGGACTTTTCCTTTTCCTGTGATTTATGAGCTCAGCTCTACTGGTACTCCAGCAGACAAACAGGAAGTTGGAAACATTTGAATATGACTGAGTGTTGGTAGTGACGCCGAAGTTGGTAACTAGACAATGGGAATCACCTAGCATCACTTTTATGATAGCGACACAGAGACGCATGTAAAAAGCTTGGTTTAAATATTAAGGTATGAGAGCACTTCCTACTAAAAATGTTGTAATGTTACAACATATCGAAAAACATAATTTTTATAAACAAAAATAAAGTTTGTGTGATTGCAGATTCCGGGGAACAAATAACACATGACTTTTTGCACAAAATTAGCAAATTAGCTTATTTGAATAGTGATCTAGAATATTAAAATATTACTATTAAACATTTCTTCTTTCAAAATCTTAAAACTTGTTTATTTCTGGATTTTAAATCCTGATTTTGAAACCTTCAGGTGAATAAGCATGCTTGTTCTAGACAACAATAGCATACTAGGGCTCTTTGTACGTTGTCTGGCAAACACGCATGTAATGACACCTACTCTAATGATTTTCTTTACCGTTGACACCTGTCCTACAGATAGACTGACAGTGGTATTAAAATAGCAGCATTGTCTGTCCGTCACAGCATCGTATGACACGTGGGACAACCCCGGCGGCGTCTAACTGGTTTCGTTTTAATTAAATCTTGCTTTTTGTAAATGTGTTTGAGCATACAGACTCTGTCAATGCAACTCCGACCAGAAGAGATTTGCTTGAAATCTCTGAGCTTTTGTTATCTCTGAGACCAAAGATTACCGCGCTATTACATATGGCTTTTGATGAACGTTCAGTACACTGCGGTACAGAATGCATCTGTACTTTCAAAAGCACCGCAGAGTATTTCAAGTTTCTGTCTAAGAGACGCTGTGTTTCTGCATGACATCTGTTTCCCACATACACAAACAAACACACCTTACAGCCTCCAACTTCATACAGACCGCAGAGTCAAAGTCACCACATACTTCATTTATGGTACATAACCAAGAATGAATGAATAGCAATAACATGTCACATTAAAAAAACACGAATACAGAATAGGAGTAATCTAAAAACTAAGGTTCCTACCGTGAATCCCCAAGAAGTCACAGCTCTCCCCACAGACAGAGTCGCCATCATCATGATTTTCCCCTCTTTATACTTCAGAAAATGTGATCCTTTCTAAACAAACCTCTACTACATCTACTAAGTATGTAACCAGCTACCTCCTCTCTTGCAGAAGTCAACCTCATTTGAACTGAAGACTCACTACACGTGTACCAGAGAGAGACTGTTGTTAAAAAACCTCTGCAGGTAAGTAGAGCCGCCCATCTGGAGGTGTGGCACACTTCATTTATCCTATATAATCACTGCCTGAAACTTACACTTGTACACTTACCTATAATCAAATGCATTATAATAAAGCTATTTAGCTATCTATCTACCTATCTAGAGAGAGAGATTCATATATAGATCGTTCAGATATAAAAGATATAGATGTAAAAAAAAATCCTTTGAATGTCTTTAATGTCAGTAAAATGCTGTCATGTTTGGGTTAATATCAAACTGGTCTCTATGAAGGGTGCCAATCACATGCGAATTAATTTTTATTCGGAAATGTACATTTAAATCATACATCATAAGACAAATGAAATCATACACAGTCACCAATTTGATAATAGCTTTGTTATTTCCTTATAATAATAGCATTTACTATAGAAAGTCTTTGTTTTCGCGATGGGATAGTACGATTGTAACTGACAATGGTGTATTTTATTTAAAAACGTATGATTTTAAAACACACACACACACACACACAAAAAAAACTCACCGTTGAATAGACAGAAGAGGTGCTGGACACCAGCGAGAGGGATGATCCATGAACTAAAGGGAAAAAACAAGAAAGTACAGTAATTAAGAAACGTTAGGATGCAACAGACTGTTGCTAAGCAAAAAATAAATAAAAAACAATGTAAGCACATCAGTTAAAAGTGTATTTTAGCAATAAAATGAATACCTATCGGAAGTAGTAGATTTTAAAGTACACGAACCAGTTTATGAACGCTCACTTTTTAAAACAACTAAATGCAACGTTAACCCCCAGCTAACCTACACAGACAAACAAACACAGACAAAAGCATCAACCCACACACTGTGTCTAACAGCTGAAACCTCTAATTAAACTTTCACCTGCCCTGACAAGAAGTGACTCATCAGAGGTAATAACAACATCAGTAACACAGATCGTGACTGCGAGCTCAGGGTGTGACTTCAAATCATTTCCCAAACAAACCACAGACAGCAGCCCAAACACAGTCCACCCACGGGTCCCTGGCACTTCCTCACCGTGCCCCAGCAGCCCTGAACGTGATGTGGGCGGGGTTATAGATGTGAGAATGAAAGAGCAGCGACGCATATAAACTCAGCTCAGGACCACCCAGAAAACCAAAACACAGTAACGTGTGTTTGAGAGAGAGAGAGAGAGAGAAAGACAGGACGGACGATTACGGGAAAGAGAAATTCATTATGTCTCTCATTATGTCTGTTATGGCCCTATGCAAACAACAACAAAAACATGGTATCAAGGTTCACTGTGTCTTAAAATACACTATGGTACTGAATGATCACCATTTTCGATCACTATTTAATTTGAATGTAAGCATAACTTTTTTCTAGCAATTCTAAGCAAGCATATGTGGCCAATAAAGCATTTTCATTTCATTTATCCGATATTTTTGGTACTCAAAGATATTTAAAAGACAGACAGATAGATATATTGACAGATATATTGATGCTAGGCCTGGCACAATACATGTATTCGTACCCAGTGGCCATGCGCCGATTCTGAACTTTGATATCTGATCCATTGATATTTGCAATGTAGCGTATCTGAATGCTAAACTATTTATTATGTAAATTATAAGCTTTGTTAGCAATGCTAGAACCAGTGTGTGTCTGTGTGTGCATGCCAACATGATAACTTCAGTTGTATCCTTATAAATGAAAAGAAACTGAGCATAGCAGTTGTTGTTTTTTCCCCGTATCGAACCGTGACATCTGTGTATCGTGTCACCAATAATAGATAGATAGATAGATCACTTTTGCCAGAGGCAGAGGATATGAAATGTATCTTCTTTATTTCCTGTGTGTGTGGATCAAGTCCTCTCTCAAACCTCTTCCCACAATCCCTCTGGGACTTTTACAGCACTCACGTTTCAGAGTCACAGAGTTCAGTCCCCTGTGCGTGGTAAACATACTGTATCATATTTTTTATTCTTAGGAGACCGTACATGGCTTTTAGCCTGTATTTGGTTTCGGGTGTCACAAAAGGCACAGTTGGGTAATACTGGGTTACTGTGTCATTTTTACACCTTTCCGCAGGGGCCAGTTTATGGCTTAACTGTCTCTGGCAAACATCTTTCCGCCCCTTAAAGAAGAGACTCGTAACAGGTCAGTGCATGAACGGGTGGTCTGGGGGTGAGTGGGATATTGGAATGACTTAACATGACGCTTCATGAACACAATGATTATTTAAGATTCACGCGAGTCAGAGAAAGAGTGGAGAACAGAGACCGTTGATTTAGTCTAATGGGTGAATAGATTAAGGATAGACAGGCTTATACAGGGTTCAGATTTCTGTGAGAGGTATTTCAGCATGGATTCAAGCTGAAAAACTGTGGCAGATATTTGCCGCCTTCTTATTAAAGCCTATCTTCTTTTGTTTTTACAGAACAACAAGTAATCTGCCTACCTAGACAACATTTTTAAGTATTACGGAGGTGCTCCTGACATGCAGACAACAACATTATTATGCCTTCTAAGACACCTTGTTTTGGATAAATTATAAATCACTGCATTTATCATGGACACGGATGAGTGGGATATTGAAAGGTGACTTTAATATTTGTATTCATTCCATGAACACAATGATGACTCTAAAAAGGTAGCCGACTACACAGACAACAAGCAAAACAGGTACGTTTCAGAAGAGTTAATATGGTAGATTTGAGGATTATGGCTGCGTGAATCAAATGTAACTTTTCCAAAGTAAAGAAGAGCGAATACACTTGTTTCTTATATTATTGCGAATATAATTATTTATCTTACCTTCCTCGAACCCATCCCTGAAGGACCCCGACCGGCTCATGGTGCGCGTCTTCTCATCCAGCGACATGCAGGAGTTGCGCAGACGGGAATCGCCATGGCTGTCCAGCGGGTTGTCCTGATTGGTCAGGCTGTTGTTGCGCAGGCTGGCTAGATTAATCTGAGCACCTGTGGTGGGGCTTCCTGTATAACACACAATGCCACATAATCACGACAACTCAAAATTATGCATTTACTCAATTTATATTCAAACAAACCATGTTGGACCAATTTTTTTTTAATTTAAAGCAATGCACACACTTAAGTAAGGCCTAAAAGTAATACATAATGCACTTCAGAGAAAAATACTTGAATAATTGTAAATCAGAATATAGACGGTTATTTTTACCAAGCTGAGCAAAGTTAAAGCGTGTTCCGGACGGTGACGTCAAGCTGGAGCCGGTGGAGAAGGGAGAGTTACTGGCTGAGTCCTGCAATCCACCGGCCGAATGTGAGCGCAGCCAATCACGTGCCTCTTCCTGACGCAGCTGCGGTGAAGGGGCATATCTGCGAGAAGAGGACCATCCAATCAGATACCAGCATTCAGATATCACTGTTACAAACACTGTGATCTGAAACCTGACCAATCAATGTAATTTTAGTCTGTGTAAAGTTGTTTTATATATTCTAATTTCTAGTATTTTATTGCCAAAATGTATATATTTACACTAACGTTCAAAAGTTTATTTCAAAGAAATTACTACATACTTTCAGCAACATTAAATCGACCGAAAGACACTTAAAGCAGTTTAGAATAAATCATTAAAATTTGATGTAGAATAAATGCTGCTCTTTTGAACTTGAAGACTGGAGTAATGATGCTGGAAATGTTTTTTATTTTATTTTTTAATCTCACCAACTTTTGAATGGTAGTATATATCAAAATATATTTATCTTTAACATTTTAGAACACACCTAATATTATATATATATGTATATATATATATATATATATATATATATATATATATATATATATATATATATATATATATATATATATATATATATATATATATTGCATTAAAAATATTTCAATAAATAAAACATTAATTTTCATAATGTGCAGAATTATTTGGAATTCATCAGTATCTTGAAAGTGTAAATGAAATTACAAATAAACGCTGTGCTAAAATTTGGATGTGCTTACACACTGCAGACGAAAAAAAGTCATAAAACCACGGGAAGAGAAACACACATTTCCAAAAAACCTGCTACTTTACATATAGTACTCCATAACGTGAAAAAACTGCAGAAAAAGTGACAAGTGCCATGCGCTCAGACTGAAACGGCAACAGAAAACAGTGCTCCAAAATAAAACCGTAGCCACACTGCATAATAAAACATAGAAGCATGTGCAAAGAGAGAGAAAGAGACAGAACAGAAAGGAGAACGTGAGGATCTGCATATTCCCACAAAAATGCACCTGTACTTGAATCCCTGCTTGGGAAGCGTGTTTCTATCACTGCAGGAATCACTGAGAGACGGGTGAAATGAAAACAGCGAGGGAGGAGAGAAACATGTAGAGATTACTCAGTCACGAGGGGTTGGTCCAGACAGATAATAAGCTTTAATTCCATTATAATTGAACTATTAAGGATGATTATCCTTTGAGAACTCCAAACAGAGATGGTCTTGATTTGAGCTGTCATATTAATCATAAAGCGAACAAACCGTCTTTGGCTTTGATTGTCGAAAGTTATGAACCTTGCCACTAGGTGTCGCTAGAGTAACAAGTGCCAACAAAGGTGTAATTAAAGCCCCCATGAAATGGCTTGGCAATCGCAGTTCTGTATCACCTTGATATATTTCCTATTGAAACAGGAAGTCCTTTTTTTTTTTTTTAATAGCCAGTAGCATTAAGTTTATGCCTCAGCCCTGCAAAACCTCACCAGACGCTTCTTAGTTTTGGTACGTTTTTCCAGACGGGAAATGCTTTTTTGTTTTTGTTTTTTTTTTTCACTAGCATTTAAATGAGACACGGACCCGAAAGCCACAAAACCTAATTTTCAATTGCATGGGGTCTTTAAAACATACGCAAACACAAAGACACAAAGCCACGTCATTATTAAAAAGCAGCATAAGCCGTTTCAAAAGCTATCGGACATTTTACCTGTCTTGCTTCCGGGGCAATGTGTTACGGCTGAATTTAGGACTCGCAGAGGGAGAGGAGAGGGGACTTGGGGAAAGTAGAGGGGAGAGGAGAGGGTTGATAGACAAACAGAGCATTGGAGAAGAGATGAATACAGAATTAGAGACACCCCAAGAGGCTTCCACACTGCAGCATCACGTTTGTCAACTTAATGAAGTGTGTTGTTATTCTGAGCACGGTCATAGAACATCACTTGTTTGATTTTAGTTTACCTATTAATATGAAGTTTAACCACTGACTGGGATTTGCAACAAACACTAAGCATTTATTATATTAAAAAGACTAAACTTTCAAATTAAAAGTATAAATGATAATTCATAAAATTACATGAACAAGCATCAAATTATTTAGTATAAATAAAATCTAAATCAAAATTATTATTATTATTATATAAAAAAAAAAAATATATATATATATATATATATATATATATATATATATATATTTTTTTTTTTTTTTTTTTACAGGAAAAATTAATAAACTCTTTAACAAAAATTTGAAATCAACTTATTTTAATTGAATAAAAAAACTAAATTACATTAAAATATTTATCAAGCTAATAAAAAATATATACTATATTAGTATAAAAATAATAAAAGTAACCAGTTTCCTGATTTACAATACTAACTGAATTTAATGGATAGGACTTTCCCATTAGATCTGAATCAAATTCAGAATTCTAATTCAGACTGGGATTCTGATTGAGAAATATGACTGCAAATGTCATGTCTCTTCTGGATTCTGTACACAAAGGAAAAATCATATAGGAGATTGATTTACACATCAAAATGCGGTTACCCCATTAAACCTTGCAGTATAAATGTTACTTTTTCAGAATCAAGAGCTGGTTCTAATTCAGAATCAACATCTGATTCAGATGACCACTCCAATTTCTGAATTATAATACACAATATTTCATTCCAAACCAGTCTCACAGATAAAAAAGTTTAATCAAAAGTTTACTTCTAGTCTCTCCCAGACTCACCTCTCCGACATGCCTGTTTTGGCACTACCCGTCCTCATCAGAACCGGGTGGACATCATCACGGTGATGGCCGCTGCCCACTGACATGTCGATGGATTCGCTGCTGGTGTGCATGCTGCTGACGGAGGGGTAGCCGAGAGCCGAAGAGCTGCTGATGGTGGTGCCCCAGGTCCCAGTGCCCGTTGAGTACACCGAACCGGGGCTCGAAGCTTGCTCGCTGCCCCCTATGCTGACACCTCGTCCCCCGTACAGGGGACTGCTGCCGCCGCTGCCTGGCACTGTAGAGGGGGAGTCCAGGGGCCCGCCGGACGTCTGGGTGTGTCCAAGGGTAGCGTGGGGGTTGGAGATGACCACTGAGTTTTTCATGCTCTCCGCGGAGGTCACCGGGGCCTGTTTAGCAGCCTTACCGCCAAAAAGTCTGAGAAACAGAGAATATAATAAAAACAAAGATTCAGTAAATCAGATAACAGCAGCAAAACGGAAAGAATCGGAAATGTACAGGTAGAAAGGTAGACATGATATCCAGATTTTTTCATTTCTGAAAGAGACGTGAAAATAAAATGGAAAGGCAGAGGTTCGTTTTTTTAGGTTTTAAAAAAATGTCTCTTACGAAGTAGTCCCATTTCTCTTTATTTCCAACCTTTAATGTTCACTGTGTCCCTTTTAACCCCGAAGCTAAAGAGAAAAATGCGGTTCTATCCAAAAAAAAAAAAAAAAAAAAAAAAAGATTAAAAGCACTTTGCTCATCAATAACACGAGCAGCGCAGAGGGAAACGCGAGCCACCCTGAAGAGTCGTGATCCGTGACCGCCATAAAGCAGGTTATGTAAACAGCTTCAGAAAGACCCTAATCACGGAGCTGGAAGAGGTTACAAAAACTCATTCCTTCTTTCACATGTTTGGCTATGCAAGACGGGGCCGGAGAAGACGAATGGAGCCATTAATTGAGGAAGCGCCAGTGGAAACTTTGATTTGCGAGGCTGAAGATTCTGTGTGTGGTAAGCAGCCCCTGTCCCTTTTTTCGTACCTTCGCAATGTTGGCGAGGAGACCTCGCTGTACTTGTTTCCCTGTCTCGCTGTCTGTGGGATAGTTGCAGCTCCACCTCCCGGAACGATCGGATTGGTTCTCAGGTTGTCTATCTCTGAAGCCACGCCCTTCTCTTTGTCCGTCTGATTGGCTTGAAGTGAGTGCCCGTTGGTTTTAGTGCCAGAATCTCTGGGTTTGCTGGTCGCGACGGCTGTAAGGACGGGCGTCCGGGAGATCAAGCTTGACTCGATGCTGCTTGTGGACGATCGGTTTCCGTTACGGGCAGCGGCTCCAGAACGGGAGGGTCGAGGTAGACTTCTGTACTGCAGCGTCGAGCGAGCACTGGGAGACAGGTAGCCATCTTCCTGAGGGGGCAGCAAAGCCTCCATAGCCCCTTTTAACGATCCCCTTCCACCCACCAGAAGGGCGGAGGACTTGGGAATCTTGCCCAGGGTGGCAGAGCCGCTGGTGATGGTGGCGCCGCTCGCTGTCACCAGAGTGATGCTGGAGGTGCTTACGACAGGGGCCGGGCCGTGGACGCCGTTGGGCTTCTTGAAACCGAACGTGCTTGTGGGGACTCGGCCTGAGGGTGTTTTCTTGGCTTCGTCTCCGCTGCTTCGGCCGGCGTCGGAGGAGGAATGCTGGACGATGTTGGAACTGGGAGACATGCGGCCTTTTTCGGAGACCTTGGCGTCATCCGTTTTACCTATCGGACAAAAGAATGTTACAGCTGGATTTATAGTGTTCGATAATGCATAAAACTTGAAGATAAAGTAAAACGCTGTGTGTAGTCAATGTGCGATAAAATTAAACTAGGGCTACATGAAATTGAATAGCGATTTTTCTGATAAAAATTGTGAAAAAAAGCTCCAGGTTTGTTGTGTAGGGTTTCTCAGTCTGGCCAGTTTTTAATTGTAGACCAATATAACTATATAATAATAATAATAATAATACTTTAATACTTTTATTATTATTATTACTACTCAAAGAATATATTAAACAAAATAAGAACAATGACTTTAATATGATAACGATAATGAAAAGTGTAAAATGATTTTAAAAAAGCAACCGTATCGTGATTAATCGTTTGACAGCACTAGTATTTAGTTAAGCAGTTATTTAAGAGAAAAACTAAGATAATGCATTTTACTGTACAACTGATCAAAATTGTGAATATCATTTAAAAAGAAAAAAATTAACTAAAATGCTAATAAAATAACCAGGTGTATAACAAATAGGATGTACTGTTGTAAATAAGCATTTTAATAAGTTTTTAAGAAATTAATTTAATAAAAGCACATCTGTACAATTGCAAAGCTAAAATTAACAGTACTTCTTCAAACTCCAAAAGGTGAGGTTTACTGTGAATAGAGCTGCTTTGAAGATGGCTATACACATGGCAACTTTTTAGAGCAATGTTGCTATCCACGAGTGAAAATTTTGTCACCCATTCTCAGTGCAAATGAGACCATAAAGTTGCAACCTGAGACTTGAAAGCTCTGGACCACGAGCTGCTTGTGTGTAATAGAGCAAAGTGCCACGATTCACTGTGAAACACGCAGCACGGAATTTGATTCAACCTCATCCGATTTGAACGTACATTTCATGCCTTTTCAAAACGCTTTTGGGAAGAGAACACCTACCCGTCCCTTGTGTCTTAATCACGCCCGAGGTACCAGTTGTACTCTTCGTCCGTGGCGAGGTCACGCCCACCTGGGCACTCATGCCCCTCCTCCAGGAGCCCGTCTGAGTGATAGGTGCGTTCTTCCGTCCAGAGCTGCTCTTATCTGACTCCTCAGACACGTCTGAAGGGTTCCGCCGCCACTTCAGTCCCGCCTCCATTTTGATGCCGCAATCCAAACCCCCGTCTGACTTCATCTTAACCTCCTCACTGGACCAAGCAGTGCTGCGCTCGGCTGCTGAATGCTTCTCTGCATCTGTCTGAGGCTACAATCAAACAGTCAACATTATGCATCAATCAATATTAAAAAATACAAATACTACTTGATTTATAGGAATTAGGCACCAATTTTTTATTGGTAACAAGATAAATTGGTAACATTTTATTTCAATAGTCCACTTTAGACATTCTACTAGGGATGCACCGAAATGAAAATTCGAACAAAAAAAAAAAAAAAAAAAACTTGACTGGGCTTTTTGACACTTTTTTTTTCAAAAATTTTTTCAAAAAGCACAAATTAAGTTAAAATAAATCTGTTAGAGAAATAAGACAAGCAAAATAATCTTTTCAGAAAAAATAAGTGAGTTCAAAAAAAAAAAAAAAAAAAGCAAAATGATCTGCCAATAGGGCAAGCAAAATAATCTTGTTTTCTGTTTTTAAATAAGATTATTTTTCTTACCCCACTGGCAGGTTATTTTGCTTGTTTTTGCCCTGAAAACAAGACAAATGATTTTTGCTTGTCTAGAAAATAATTCTTTATTTAATCATTTATAGATATCCATACATTCTACTAACAGTAAATGTCAACTAGAGTATAGTAGACTGTCTGCTTAATAACTCTAACAACTTTTTAGTGGAATTATGCTTCAAATGTTTTGTCATCAGCATATTTACTTATAATTGCCTGTTTAATTATATTTTGAAATGAACACATCTGCAATAAAACAACAAACAGCACAAGGCAGTAGATTTGGTGGTTTTTGAGTTTGTAGGGTTTTTTTCCACCCACACTTACCAAGCTTACCATATCGATATAATTACAAATCACAGTCCAGAGGAATGCAGAAGTGAAGCTCGAGTCAAACCTATTTGTTTTAGACCTCATATTTGTTCCAATGTTTTATTGTGATGTGGCATGTCAATTGCTTGAGCTTAAATATTGACTCAACTGTCAATGGATCAACAGCACCTATTTAGCCCTTTATGAGGATTTTAAGCAGGGGAATGTGAGAGTTGGTTTCAAGTAAACAGAAAGAGAAAGGGGTTTCACACGAAGTAAAAAGTGGGCCAGAGACAGGCCAACCTCTTTGTGTTTGAGATGTAGCTCGAGTGATGCAGATAAATGAGAAATGCCGATTTGGTGGAAACTCAAGCATTTATTAAAACGGATGCGCTGTAAGTGCTTTACAAGTACATGCCAAGCTACTCTACTAGTTACTCTACTAACCCAAAGCCTAACTTGTACCAATCCTCAAATGAGAGTTAACTGACATGCAGTTGTCAGGATGCTTATGAGCTCCAAACTTCAGGTGCATGCACAGATATGTGATACAGAATCAGAGTATTCATAAATGAATGCGTAAGAGTACGTTTATGCAAATGTGTGAGGGTCATACCTGTCCGTTCTGAGCCTTACGGGACGAGGCGGGGGTGTTGGCGTAAGAGCTTATAGAGGAGCTGGTGTTGATGTCATCAGTATCAACAGCATCACTGATGCCACTGCTGACTGAACTACTGTCGTCCCAACTGAAAGACAGAAAGAAACAAGAGTTTTTAAAAACCTTTGGACATCATCCGACCCTCTGTTTCCAAGGATACAGTACGAATGTTATGGAGCGTGTTATTAAGTTCTGTTCATCAGAAACAATTTAAAGAAACCTCTTCGGAGTAAAAAAAGAGCATTAGCAGTGATTTTTGAACCACATCACAGGTCTGTGAAGCCCACACATGATAGGCTTTTAATACTGTACATTTACTGTACATTTTTGGATCTGTTCAGGGTCGTAGTGGCTAACCAGGGTAACTGATAACTGTGTTTAACACCATCCTCTCACTCCCGGGTGGCCACCATCATTCAGACCGTACTATGACAACAAAAGAAAACACAAACACACACAAACCACGCAACGTTACAAGTGACCTTTAACCCCTATCAGTCACAGAGGACTAGATCTAGCCTATCTATCAGGGAACTGATCTATCTATCTAGAGAGTGCATGAAAATGAATCGCCATACTTTCTTTTGCTGTCCTTTTCTCTTTCTTTGTTGCACGTTGACTCCTCATCTAAACTTTCTCTAGAAGAGTGACGTGTGGAATGAGAAGTCTAAGGACTGATTTCTCGGGCTTTGAGTCTTTGAAAAAACCCAATTTAAACCAAAATCAGCCTTAAAAGATGACCCACACACTTTCCTATGAACTACAAATCTGAAACACACTTTGTTTGGCTAACACCCAGACGGAAGGATTTATAAATCAGGCATTAATTTAAAGAACACACATAAACATCCACTCAGGCATCGTTTTTCTAAGAGATGTAACTCACTCTACCTGACTCGATGTCCGTGGCTGCCATAGATGCCAGTAGTCGGGGTGGAAATAATGAGATTGATTTCAGGGAAAAAGTGCCTCATGATCTTAAACGCAAAAAAAAAATAAACTCTCTCGCTGTATTACTTCCTCACTCCTTCCTGCACGACAATTCATGTATCCCTTCAAACCTCTGCCTCCTGTCACTCTCTCTCTCTCTCTCTGTCTGAGTTTTTCTCTGGTAATCTGATCCTTGAGAGGGACGTTTTAACCCTGCAGATCCCTGGTAGATCAAGAGAAACGCTCACTCACATTCACACGCATCCAAACAGAGCCGAGGAGGACAAAGAGAGAGTGATAATGGAGGTCACGGAGACAAAAAACAGCACACATTTACACAAAAAAAACCCCACTCTTTTTCTCTTTCACACACACATACGCGCACATGCAGGAACCACCCTACTGGGTCTAGGATGCTAATTAGAGATCAGCGTTTTGAGTGTAGCTTGAATGAGGGCTTCTCTCTGGCTTGCTACCCTGCCATTACCGTCTCCAGCGGCCCAGCAGGCTAACCAGCCGGCCCGCTTTAAACAGCACCTCCACAACAGCCCACCGCAGCCTGCCTTTCTCCCTGAGAACCGAATCCTCCACTGAAACCTGCAGGGGTGACGTCAGCAGCTTCAGCACGCACACATATCTAGGACTGTTTTCTATCTTCTAAACAGACATAATGGTCATTCAGGAAACTGGATAACTAAGATTTAGAGCATCATTAAAAGTTTCACACTGTATTCCCGCGCATTGCATGTTTGTTTATTAAATAATGCAGCCAATTTGATAATGCTCTCAGCCGCCGGCAAGAGTGTAAACACCTTTTCCCATGATTAAATTCAAAATTCAAAAACACATTGATTTCCCCAAAGGGAAGCCTAGTACATAGTATCATATAGATTAAAGTATATAGAATTTACAATAGTTTTTCATACTATACATTTATTGTATAAGAGAAAATAATTTTTATTTATAAATATGTAAAACATTTAAAAAATAAGACAACATTTCCGCATTTATATGCAATCAGTAAAAATCTGTCCTTTCTATTCTGTAGTATTGTACTGTTAGATATATAATACACAGAACTCAAAATAAAGTTATCAAAATAAAGTGATCTTCAAAATTTATTTGCCAAGTATTTAAATGTAAACATTACTATTATCATCATCATCAATAAAACATTTTAAACCATTACATTTTCCTATAGTCCTCCTATTATGTGGAATATATAAATAACAGACCATTGTTGGATATATAAATATAAAAGTCGAATATGTAACAAAATAATGACATTGAATATGAATTTTCAGTCTGCTTTCCGTTTTTGTTTTGTTTTTTCTTCATAAATCTAATGCGATCTTGCAGCATTATACCATGTGACGTGATATGATTTTCGCTCATCGCAACCAAAAGCTAATTTAACAGATCAGGAAACCTGTGAATAAACGAACGAACAAATGAAATCAGGATAAAGAACATTAGACATTTATATTTTGCATGCATTAAGATGTGGAATATGCTGCTTTTAACCGCCTCTCAAATCCCTCGCTCCCAATCTGGTATCGACGCAATAAACCAGGGGTCACCAAGTTCGGTCCTGGAGGGAGTTTTGCTCCGACCCTAATCAAACGCACCTGAAGCAGCTAACTAGGTATACTAGAAACTTCCAGGCAGGTGTGCTGAGGCGAGTTGGAGCTAAACACCGCAGGACACCGGCCATCCAGGATCAAGTTTGATGACCCCTGCTATAAACCTTAGCGCAGGGAAGGAAGGAGTTGGGGTTAAACCAGGCGAGCGTGTGTGTTTGGGGTGGAGTAGGTTAACTGGCAGGCCTGGAAGAAGACCGTTACGCTCCCAAACATTTTGGGGCATTCCAGACCTTTCCATGCTCAGCTCTGCGGCAGAAGAATGACAAAGCTCCTTCTGACCACTAAACAGTGAGAGGTCAACATTGTTTTTATTCTTTCGCTTGTGGTTATCGTTTTTCCCCCCTTTTTACATGCATTTCACCAAAAGGTCTCTTCTCCATCAGACTTCGACAGATCTGTTCAAATACACAGCCAGTTTGAACTGAATCTTTTGAATCTTTTGAATCTTCCGTCCAAAAAGTTTGGTTAATAAAGATCGTTTAATGCCTGTTTAATATTTGCTATTAATTTGAGGCGAAGCACATTGTTTGGGACTAGCAAACCACGTAAGAGCTACATGTGAAGAATTTAAGCCCTTATTTGCTAAAAATGTTCCTATCAAATCTAAGTTTTCCTACAAATAAATGCGTTGTGCCAGGTTTGTCATCGATAACCATAACTGGTTTTCATGTCTCATCACTGACGGCACACCTGGTATGACATATCAAAACAACACAGGACTTGAAATATAGCCTCCGAACTATGTTTTGGCGCTTTTATATCACTTTTCACGTATGGAAAAGAATGACTACAAGATCAAACCATAGAAAAAAAAGATGAGTGCAAGGACAAATTAATGTACAGAAGAATTACTTCAAGGCACTTAACATATATATATATATATATATATATATATATATATATATATATATATATATATATATATATATAAATCCCCCAAAAAGTTCTTTGCTACAGTTATGAGATTTTATATTGAAGTCCAGTTGAAAAATTATAGATTTTTAGATGAATACAATACATTTTCAATGATTCTCTCGCTCTGGCTAACACTTTAAGTCCAGCACCTAGCCACCTACATAAACACACATGTATTGAATTTAGCACCTAGAGATGATGTATAGCACCATCCCCCAGCACACACACACACACACACACACACAGTCTCTCATCTGCCCGACTTTCCTTAGCAACAGAGCTTTCATCGTGGCCTGAAAGAATCGCGTGTGTGAGATGCCCAGCATTTCTCTGTCTCTGGTCATAAGGTCTGCCTGCTTTGAATGCTTAAACATGATCATCACGTTGATCCAGTTACCTGTAATGTGTGTGTGTAATCACACTTAAAATCTGCAGACTCTTAGGGTTAAAGGAACATAAACACAGAGACATGCACACATGAAACACTCCTCATAACTGGAGTTTATGTTACGCTGTATCCATTTACACTGAGAAGAGCAGAGGCCGATCCATCTGTTAAATGTATCTCAAATAATCAGCATATATGCAGAAGGAATGGTGACGTGTTCTTTGTACTTTACTACCAGCTCTATTTCTTTTCTAAAAATAACCATAGCATCCAAGAAAACCCTGATATATTACCTTGAATACCAGAAGTCCACCTACCTAAAACTCATCACTTTTACTTCCTCGCTCTGCTTTTTAAATGTCGCAAAGGTGTGAAATTCGCGGGGACCTTTGAAAACATTTGAAAAACTGTAGTGTATTTATTAGAAGACATTTTTAATGCTTGCATTTTCTCTTATGTCACTGGAAAACATTTTGATCGTTAAAGGTTTTCTGATGCGCTGGGAATCTTGACAGATGTGGGCTGGCAGGGAGGAATCTCTTTTTCAAGTGCCGTAAGAGAAAATGCAAGCGTTAAAAATGCCTTCTAATCAATACACTACAGTTCAAAAGTTTTTTAAATGCTTTTCGAAAGAAGTTTTTTTTAATGCAAAGGTGATCTGAAGGAATAATATTGTGAAATATTATTACAATCTAAAAATATTTCTTTAACTTTTTATAGGATTTTCCACAAGTTACTAAATATTAAACATTTTAGATTATTGTTGTACATTTTAACATATCCAGCGAAATAAAGAAGATCCAAGATGATTAGATCAATTATTGACCCCAAAAAACATAAATTATACAATAAAATAATAATAATAATAACAGTCATCGCACCAACAAATAAGCAGACACACAAACACTTCTTATAAAAATAGAAATATTCTGTAACAATGTAAAAGTCTTCACTTTTGATCAATTTAATGCATCCTTACTGAGCCCAAAGATCCATGAACTGGTATAGTCTTTTCAAAAGAGTAAAAATCAAGAGGGACAGTAAAATGCCACAAATTGAAACTAAAAATCCAGGTTTTAACTTTAACTTTGGTTTTAGCAAATAACTGAATATTTATGATGCTAAAAACCTAAAAAGTGTACATTTCTTACAAAACAAAATGTTTTCTACAATAACAAAGTTCTAGAGATAAAAGTTCTAGACTTTATAAAGTTCAACCCACCCTTGATTTTTTTTGTCTAAATTTTTTTTTTCTTTTTTCTTTTAAACTTCCAGCTGGTGTAACTGTTTTAGGCTCTTCACCATAACATCAGAAGCCCATGAATACTTCATTCGATGACGGTCCAGGACACCCAGACATACAGATGAGAGAGATGGGAGGCCCTTATACCCAGGTGTGCTGGAACAAAAGACAGAAGGATCCCACAGTATCGCACAAGACGATCACACTCACACAGCTCCCTATCAGTGATCCTCCGCACCTGCTCAGGAAAACGTAAGCAGCTCTCTCTGTCCAGATCAACTCTCTCTGTCCTTCACTCCGGCCTGAGAAGTGTGCGCTAGAGCTGAGAGCCAGCTGAGGGTCTTTGGCTGGTCACTGCCGTTTGAATGCCTGACCGGGGTCATTTGAAGTGTTCTGACCTTAAACCTCTTACACTCAAACATGTGGTGGAGAAACACGGCTGTGTCGTTCCCAGGGCCTCTCTCGTGTTATCTCTCTCCCTTTTATCTACACGCCTGCCAGAAGAAGCGTTATTTAAAGCAGGACGCCCCAGGGACTTTTGAAATGTTCTCCTCTCATTAAGACACTAGAAAACACCGTAATGATTCATGGTTAATTAGATGAGCTGTGAATAATATAAATCTCTTCGTAAAGATATCTTGTGGCCTGAGAATCCAACAAACAAAATAGAGATATGACAATTTCATATGAAGCCATATCCTGTTTTTAGTTATAGTACTTAAACTAATGGCATTAAACGTTTCCTATTTTCATTTTTTAAGGTATTATTAAGGGTGTGAGTGAATATGAGAGCAATGAAAAAACTACAATACTAAATGTTGTGTGCAATAAATCATGATTAGAATTGCAAGTGGAAAAACTAAGTGCTACGAGTTTGTAGAAGATGCTGCCTTTACATACTCTAAGTCAAGTCAAAATGGGTTGCTTTAACAGCCAAAACATTTGTGCCACAGCAAAGCTGTCTTTCCAATATTACAAACTGGGAAGAACAAGAACAAGAACTGATATTGCATTCATAAAGAAGCTCTCATGATTAAACTGACTGCTCTGCTCTGAGCAAAGGAAGCAAACGCACTAATGTGGTCTGATCGGCTTGCAGAACAAAAAGGGAAAGATAACAGATAGAACTGGTCAAAAGAGAGAAACAAAGAGAGAGAGAGAGAGTAATGGATGTGTTTCAGGACAGCAGAGACAGCGGTAGATGTTTAGAGGCTGGAGGTTAACCACAACATCCTCAGCGCCTTGGAGGGGGCTTGTTCTCAGAAAAGGAGAAAGGGAACTGTCCAAAATAGAGGGAGGCTTTTTATGGTGCATGAAACACCCATATTATATCATTTCATCGCTGTGCTGTTCATTTCCTCTGATGTGCAGAGTCTGTGGGGCACAGGGAGAAAACAAGGGGACGGGACTATAAAGATAGAGAGGAATTCCCCCATGTGCTCGTCCTGTGGTCAAGTCCTAACAAGACTGTGAGGGGGGAAATATCTAAGGAACCCTTCCCAGTATACCCCTCAATATTCAATTATAAACACTGGCAGCAGTTACGTAGTGCTCAATGGTCAAATGCTATCATATAATAGGCGATTCTCTCAATTGTGTTCAAAAGCATCTGTTTTTAACAGATCCATGCAAATGGTCCAACACAGAGACAAGCTCCTTTGTTCTAGCGAAGAGAGGAGAATTCAAATCAGATGGGCTGGATTGTTTTTACATTTGCGTTTTGTCTATACGAATGAGACGATACGTCACGTGTCAAATGTCATAATGTCAAAGTGTCGCGCAAAACTGAGGATTACGAAATTACACGCTCTGACTCTATTTCACGCAACGCAAGGACTGCAAAGTTAAAAAGTAGACATTAAATATTACACATTTGAAAGGATTAAAAATAAACAAAAATAATTGTATTTTATATTTTCTTGAATATCAATTTATAATTAAATATCAATATATAAATATATCAATTTAATTAGTGATGAAATATTTAAAAACCTACTAAATAGAGATTCTAACATACATGAGATATACTTTTAGATTTAGATTAATTTAGATTTTAGTATTACAGACAACATTCAAAAAAAAAAAAAAAACCTTCAGGAGACTAATACTGAGAGTTTTAATACTGATTTAGATTTTTTTATTTAGTCATTTTTGAATTAACTGGCTGTCAAAAACTTGCTGGCATGTAAATATATTTATAAATAAATTGCGTTCCGATTGGCAGGGTCCCTACACAGTGTTCACTGCTCCCTACTCCTTAAGCATGCAATATCTGTTGAAGTTAATAATAATTATATTAAGTTTTGTAAAGTGATGTACTGAAGTTCCCTTATTCCCTATGCCACTCGTAGTGCCCTTTAAACTAAACAAGTTTGTTCCCTTCGGAATGGGATCTCACTTAAGATGGCAGAATACCCTGTGAAGTCCACTACGCAGTCCACTTAAGTTCAAATGAAACACATCTAATGTGTGATATTGTTTGGGCAATAGTCAAATGACAGCTGAGTTTCCATTGGATGAGCGATATTAGCAGAATGAAAGTTTAGTCCGTAAAACAAATAGAGCATTAGAGAACTCTTAGGAAATCCTCTTGATATGATTTACCTCAAAACTGATCCGGATATAAAATATGGGCAGCACGAAAACACCCAATCTTCCGATATTTTCCAGTCTAAATGTTACTTTCCCCTCCAAACGTGGTGATGTAATATCTGAATTAGCAGGCATCTCACGCACACATGCGTCCCTCCGCCAGCTAAATGACTCAAACGCATATAAATACACATGCTAATTAAATATGATAGTTTAAGAGGGGCAGTCGCAGCCGCTGGGTTACACCCACAACCTACAACCTAGATCTGCAACGGAGAGGGTTGTGGTGACAAGCCACCAATTCAGCCGTTTTCTTTTTTTTGAAAGCTAGCGGAGTGTGTAAGCTCAACTCAACAGAAGACCTATTTTTTCTTTTCTTTTCTGTAATGGAGCGTGCCATCATCCACCAGAGCCACCTCCATACAGGGTTTCCCCCCACAGAACTTAATATAGACCTACAGCAGCCCGTAAAACCGAGCCAGCTATATTCAGGCAAAACACAAGCCGATATTATTATTATACCTTAAATGAATAAGTGAACCCACATTTTGTGTATGCATAGATTGCGAGATTTGTTAATGATCGGGGTGAAGAGAAAGAGGTTTGGGTACCTGTCTGCGTCTCCCTGACCGGTCGAGGCGTTACGCTGCAGACTTTCCCGTACCATCGCCATTCCATCCGGTAAGCGGTTCAATCGTCGCGTATACAGACTCAATCCCCCATCCGTCATGTACCTAAGAAAACACAAACACACACAGAGAGATACTACATTACTCATCCAATTAAAAAAATACATCAAAAGAAAAAACTGTTCACAGATGCATAGCCACCGACTGTAATGTGCAGTTAGTTCTCATTTAATTTTTAAATGAAAAATAATTAAATACATTTATAAATAATACTACAGTCATTAAATCAAAGGAAATCACTAAACAACAAAATATAATATAATATGCTATGATATAAAATAATATAATGTGTGTGTGTGTGTACGTACGTGAATGTGAATGTAAATATATTAATATAATATAACATGATTCCAGAATAAAATGATAAAATAATAATAATGAAATAAAAAGTGATCACAATTCTTGTACTGTAAAAATATATATACATTTATATATATATATATATATATATATATATATATATATATATATACACACACACATATGTGTGTACTGTGTATTTATATATATATATATATATATATATATATATATATATATATATATATATATATATATATATATATAAAAAAATGCTATTCATATGTTAAATATAGAGAATATAGAATATTTAGAGAATATAGAATATAAACATATACATGTAAATATTTTCTGTATGTGTATTTATGCATACATAATAAATATACACAGTACACATACATATATTTTGTGAACAAAAATGTGTATTTTGCTATGAATTGTTTAACGGGACTAATTATATTACATTATATTATCAAATCTTTGCTACTAATGTTGGCCAGCATATAACTTGCATAAATAAAAATAAAAATGCAGAGAATAATATTCATCGTAGTTTTGTTATTCAGATGTTCAAAGGGGGGCAGCAGAACTAGTAATGATCATTTGGTCAAAGATGGTCAGAAGCTAATCTAAACAGTCTTTCAACTAATAGAGCCCTCCTGACATCCAACCCTCCGCTGGTTTAAATCAGGCAACAGGAAGTGTGTGTGTGTGTGTGTGTGTGTGTGTGTGTGTGTAGCATGGGGTTAGTGGGGTCAATGATTCACAGTCGCTCCGAAAAAAGGAAAATGATCCATCATGTCTTCAGACAAGACTTGACATCGTAAGTGATAATCACACATACATGAACAAAGAGCGCCCATACACACACACAGACATAACACTCTTGTACAGATGATAAAAAGCATCCAACAAAGTGTAACAACTCTCATCAACCATCAGCTATCTACTGCTGTCCAATAATACCAGATGTGTGCCTGCGGATTTCACTCGAGCGACATTACTTGCTTCTTTATCCGTTCGTTAGTTCACCGTCATCTATGAGCTTTAGACGGCTGAAAGGGCTACCTAGAGAAAAACCCTCACGTAACTAAAACAAAATCGGATACTCTTCCAAATATTTGCCCTGTCACTAGATTCCTCGCTGCTTGCAGTCACTCACTCTGCTACGGTTCCCACCGGACTCTGGAATAAGCTCCCCAGCCTTCACGCTCAAGGAAAAGACACTTGTGTGTCTGTTAGTGAGCGGTACAGTGCCTCTTTGTGTAAAACACTGTCACATCATATTGAGAAGGAGCTGCTGGAGTACCGTGGCCTTATAGTTTGCCAAAAACCTTGACAGCTAACGGTGCAACATCTCTGCTAAGACCACCTCCGCTTACCTCCAACTCTCAATTTCCCTCCATATTTCTGAGAGTATTTAAGTGAATCTCACAAAAAAATGTCTAGGTTTCATTTAAACTGTCATTACATTTAATTGCCATTAAATCAGTGCTTAATGTGCATTTAAAAAGTTGCTTGTATATAGCATAATAAAATGCATGCATATAAATTTTATTTACAATAAAAATTATTTTTTTTTTTTTTTTGTGGTCAGATATGACCTGGATTTTATTTCCCACATATTTTACTAACATTTGCACATATTCTGCTAACATTACACACAATCATATTTGCAATCCAAATTCAAGCATCGAACATTTGGTAATACTAAGAAAACTACACTAAATACTAAGATTACACTAAACAGAAACAGACCTAAACCTAAACTTACTTTAAATGTAATTTCTTTAACTTTTTTTTTTTTTTTTTTTTTAAAAAGCATTAATAATACAAGTTGACAATAATGACTGACATACCTTCCAGTGTTAAAAATCCATCAGATGTTGAATTTGCCTAAAACACAGGTGAGATCCTGTGGGAAATACACACTCTCTGAGATGTTTGTTTGCATTAGCGTGTGAGGTTATGAATGTGTTTTGCATGCGTTTCTCTGCTGGAGTATAATCTGTATTCTACTCTTCGGTGCGTGAGTGGCTGAAGTTTGTGCCGGTGCGCTGGACTGTTTGGTGAAGAGGGAGGAGGCTAAACCAACCACCCCCTTCCCCAAAACACACACACACACACCCTCACATAAACACAACCCCCACCCCATGAACAAGAGCCTGGAGGGGTTTTAGGAAAAGGGCAGCATATGGGGGGAAGAAAGAGGGGGATGAGAAAGAGAGGGAACTGGAAAGAAAGTTAAGAGGAGAGTTAAGACTAAACTGATGACACATATTTGATGTCTGACATTTTAAAGGTAAAAAGGATGATCACTTTAAAGGAAGTATGGTTTGTAATAATTAACACATTATATATTCATATAAAATATGAAGAGATAAATTAAATGAAAATTAAAGAGGGATTTTATATATATATATTATTATTATTATTATTTTTTTTTTTTTTTTAATTTAAAATAAATCTTTATATTATACTATATTACATTATATTAATATATAAGTCAACAATTCTAATTCAAACTTAAATTTGACAAAATAACTTTTTTTTCTAGGCTGAAGATAATTCTTTCTTTTTTATCGCTGATGAAATCTGGGTAATATATCAAGGAATAAAAATTTGTTCAATCAACAGAAATCTTTAAAAATTAAAACAATTTGAAAATTTGAATGCAAAACAACATCCTTTATGAATGGTAGTTTAAAAAAACAGAAAATGAGGTAATCTGTTTTAAGATAATCTTGTAACTGACTTCACACTTTAAAACTGCAAAATGTGTGTGTGTGTGTTTCAATGTAAACAAGACCAGATGATATAAAGCATTTGTGATCTGACAGCTACTGTATTATGTACTGTGTTGGAGAGGAACATCAAGGTCTACTAAAGCAAAACCATTGTTTTTGTGAACAAAAACCAACAACTGTGCAAATACCAAACAAAAAATAAATACTATAAATGCCTTCAGATTTCACATTTTCGCAAGTGAAATGATTTACAGCACGTCCATCTTTTGTCAGATGATTATATATAAATCTCAATAGCTTTACAGTTGCTGTAAGCACAATGTCAATCACATGTCAGCGCCTTTTTAACTAAAGAGCATATTCATTTCAGCGTGACACATATGATGTAATGTGACAAGCCTGTCTCTCCATTATCAAAGTGCTGTCATGAACAGAGCAAAGGAGATCGTATTAGCTCAACCTGCATGTGTTCATACACAGAGCAGCCTGGGGTGAAGTCTTTAACCCGTCAGTCCTGATTGGACTGTAAAAAAAAACAACCACTTTGAGACCTGGGAAATCAGATCCAACAGCAGTATCACAAGAGTCTCCTTCCGTGAGGGATCTGGTTCGAACACGTTCGTGCACTTTAACATCTATATAGCCCTGCAATAGCAATCTGACTTCCCTCGGTGCTCATGACATCCTCCATTGTGCAGGAGATCCTCTAGTTTAAGAGACATTTATCAAAGCGCACGGGAGATTCCTTTTTTTCAGGTTAAGTGTCGGTGTTAAGGACTTCGCGTTCAAAATGTCACATTCACAATAGCACCCAAACGACACGCGCTAAAAGTGAGCAAAACAGCGATTTTTGATGCGCGGATTTTGTCGGACGTTTATCAGTGACCATCTGAGTGATATTTTGCATGCATCTTATGGCCGGGAGTAATTGAAGCCTGTCACCTGGCCCGTTCTCTATAATCTGGTAATGTTAGAAGCACTAGAATGGTTCGCTGTGTTTTAAAACCACACAGGAAGACAGCGATTGCGGGGAAATAATAACACAAGACGTTTAAATTGCACATTATCACAGCCAAGGTATGCAGAGAGCTTGTTTCGGCATGAAGGGGGAGGTAAATCAGTGTTAGATTGCCCCTTCGATCTGTACACTCGGTAAAGAGGAGAGCACATGCACTAAAGCTGCTTTTATTACCGCCTAAAGGGCCAAAACCGCAGGTGACAGTATTCATTGCATTTAATGCGTTCACCTGCGTCATTAGACGTCATATGTGTATCTAAAACACGACTGGATTCAAATCTCCATGAGGGATTTGACTCAGTGAATCGCTGATTCACACTGATGACTATAATACACAGTTTGGAAAAATATACTACGGAAGTCGACGGCTACCAGCAAGTGTTTGGTGACCAACGTTCTTCCTTTTTGTTCAACAGAAAAAAGAAATGCAAAGAAAAACAACAACAATCAATTCAAAGGTATAGATATCCCCCAAAAATGAAAAAAGTTCATATCTGACTGATTTAGGATATCGAAGAAAAAAAAAAACCCATGCAAATTCATCTTTAGAGAGCCATATCCCCCTCTAGTGGCTGCAATAAAAAGCACGCTACAAATATCCATTAAAGATTTTCACCAGACTTTATAGAAAGCATGATGGAGTTTTATGCCATGTGGTAATGTACAAATTCATAAACATGACAACGCTTGTTACTTTAAACTGAACTGACCTTTAAAAGATATATTGACACTAAATCTACTCCCTTTAGGCACTTTACAATTTAATCCAGGACCAACAAAGAATCACCATGCGTGTAAATTAAGCTGTGCACCTTTAAAATACCTTTCAATTTTCATTAAATCTTAAATCTTCACTTAACTACATATCGAAAACGCCCATAATTATCATCTAATGGAAAAGCCCCATTAGTCATCCGTCTTATCCAGTGCCAGTGATCCTCAGACTTACCCGCTGGTCAGCTCATCAGATCGGGCGTTCTTAGCCAGCACGTCTCCATCACTCATGTAGCCGCTCATTTCCAGCCCCACACCGGCCAGCTCCAGATCCTCCACCCTGTCTCCCAGCTCCAGACCACAGAGGGCGCTGCCACGAGCTGCCAGCTGCTTCCGCAGAGGAGCCTGGTAAAGATACCGGCCCTGACCGGACGCCACGGCTCCGCTGCGCGACTGATACCCGTTACCAACCGAAGGAGCATCTCCTGCTTGTAGACGGGGACTGGACTGGCCCATGCGGCTGGCCCAGGACAGCGGAGCGGGGCGAGATGCCATGCTGAGGATGCTGCGACTGCTCATTTCAGTAGTAACGCTACCATCAAAAGTAGTTTCCAGTGTGCTGAGAGACAAAAAAAGATTTTAATTTTAATATATGGTATCTAGTTTCTTTAAAAATACCATGTTGTCAGTCGTTATTACTACATTAGTGGATTATACCAAGTTTTATCAACTTGTAGCTGCTGTGGTATAGCTAATTCAAGATATTTTAACAGTATAATAACAGTATTTAGGTAACTCATAATATAAGCAAAGGTTTCATACATAGTACTGAAGAATTGTAACCAATATCCTGATACCTCAGGAAACAAAAATGCCTCGGTGCTCACGTTTTGCCTTAAAATGGACTTTTTAAGCAGTTCATAATTGCAGCATGATGCCATCACAGCAATGCGGTCTGGGTCAATCAGATGAATAATCAAAAAGAGGAACAAAGAATAGAGATGGAAAGAACATGGTGGAGCAGACTATTCAATTAGTCATTTACAAGTCAAGCCGAGGAAGGAACGGCTACTTGTTAGTCTCAAAAGATAAAATACTGTTAGATAAGAGCCTGTGTCTCTGCCGGTTGAATTGGGGAATAATATGCTTATTCCCTCACTGTTAAAGCTCTCCACATCTTCTTATCTCAGCCGATTTCACTCTGAAAGTTCTCACGCTACATCAGACCGTGGAAAGTGAAAAATAGATTTATCTACCTGTGTGTGATTTGCGTCCCTCGCAAGCTTGACATGGTCTCTTCTAAATTCTGCCGCAGGTCAGCAATATTTTTGACGGTCCTCAGACGTCTGGTCTCTGGATCTTCGCCTGAAAGTAGACCATTAATTTTGACTTTTAATATGATAAATCAATGTTTAAACGCCGTTCAACAGTATTCTGATCAAATAAATGCGACCTAGGTGAATATAGTAACACTGTAAAACCAATTTCCCCTAAACTTCTTGCTTGATTTAAACTTTAGAGCATAATTATCGATATCGGTCTTGTTTTGTTTTATGTTTTGTCCAAGTGGTGCATTGATTATTATAACAGGAAAACGTCTTATACTGTCAGAATAATGATTTACACTTCATCAGACGAAATGAACAGGTTACCTGACAGGTCCTCAGTAGAAGACTGGTTGATCTTGCTGAAGCTACTGGAGTCACTGCTCCGACACCCAGAGCTTGGGCTTGAGCCGATGTTTCCATCTGCCTCATTCTGAGACCTAAAAACACAGTGGTTAAAATGAAAAATTTGTGTAGAAGTGCACAACATTTTCTGTGACGTTCTAAGCAGCAGAAGTCATGGCCTGACTTAAGGAATCCTTTATGGAAAACAAACACAGGGCAAGAGGTCTGTTTGAGAGGAAATACCAGTCAAACGCTTCGCAGCTGATCCTGACGGGGAGTCATACACACGTGAGCACGCATGCACACTTACTGCAGCCGTTCACAATGAGTTTTACGGTGGCAGTTTTATTTTTTTGGGGCGGGGGTATCAATTTTAGTTGACAGCAAAATACAGAAAATCCATTAAGGTGATTAAGATCCATTTCCAAACACATTCATATCCGTATAACAGAATTTTAATTTGAAAAATCAGAAATGTGTTTGAGTTTGTATAATCTAGCCTTAGTTTATAATTACTCATATTTTTTTTGAAGAATATTATGAAGTAGTGTTTATATTTATATGTTATTTTTCTATTTTATATATACATAGAAATATAAAATATAAAACTATATATGTTACTAAAAACTGAAAGAAATTTAATTTAAATATATATATATATATATATATATATATATATATATATATATATATATATATATATATATATATATATATTTTATATATTTAAATTAAATTGGTTTCAGTTCTATTTTAGTAACATAGCACAGCCTATTATATTTTAGTTTGTTGCCAAAGCAACATATCAAATTTGTTAAAGTTTAAGATATCCGACTAATATATATATTTAGTATTATTTTAGCTTTGTTTCAATTAACAAAAAATATTTTTAATAGTCTAGTTTCAGTTTCAGTTAACAAAAAACAAATAAATAAACACTTTGTGGCTACTTGCTGGTCCAAGTCAAAAGGCCCTATGATCTCTAGATCTGGCTCGAGACTCTCCTTTGATCTAAATCTATGTTTTTCCCAGTTTCATCATCCTCCGGCTAAAAACCCCAGGACGAGTCTCACCTGTACATGAAGGGCGCTACTGTGGCTGTGTTGGGGTGGCTGTACTGCTGCTGTGGCTGAGGCAGCTGCACACTGACTGTGTTGCTGGCCGTGGATTGTGTTCCGTTGGCCAATGGGGCGGCGCTGTGGTGTCCTTTCCCCTCGGTGGAGGCCAGGCTGGAAGAGGACGAGGAATGCCGGCTGTCCCTATGAAGTCCCAGACCCCCTCCCAGACGCATACTGCGAGGCCTCTCATTGTCTTTACCGCCGAGAGGCAACGCTGAACTTTTTATCGCTCCATTTCCAGTGTTTTTGCTTCCTGGTTTTGGAATTCCGGTTTGCACAGGGGCGGGGGTATCTTTCTTAGTACCGCCCACTTTCCCGCCCTTGGGTATGAAGCTGGCAATCTTGGAGGCTTTTCTGGGCTCCGCCTCGGAGGAAGCAACTCGGCTCGAGGTAACAACTTCCTCCCTAACTTCCTCTTTGATATCTACTTTTTCTGTGGACGGGACGCGCTTCGACCCCTCTTTCCCATTTTTGTCTTTTTCTTTAGCTCGTTCTTTTTCCTTTTCTTTGTCTACCGCTTTCGCTGAGGCTTTTTTCGCTGTGAGCGCCCGGCTAAATGTCCGTTGCGCAATGCCCTTTAGCGCAATCTTTGGGCTGCTGGTTGCCATGGTAACAGCACTCGATCCGTTCGTAGGTCTGACATTACCATCCATCTCCTCAATGGGTTCTGTATTGGAACCAGCCTCGACTCTTTCCAGAACCAAACCGGCGTCTTTTCCTCCCGTCGGCGTAACGGCGCCATCTGCTTGCGTGGACGACTTGGAGCCGCCTTTGCTGTTGAAAAGTTTGAGTTTCTCCAGCATAGACTTCTGAGGCACAGCTTTCGGTGGCGGCTCTGCAGGAACGGGCTGCTTGGCTTGGAGATCTGGTTTGGTGGAAAGCACCGTGGAGGTGGAGGTAGCAGTGTGCTTGGTGCTCTGAGATTTGCTTCTCCAGGGTTTGCTACTTGAGTTGGGCTGGGGGATGGCTGATGATGAAGATGAAGATGCCACAGTGCTGGTGCTAACAGAGGTGCAGGCGGACGCCAGGGATGACAGAGTGTGCTCGGTCAAGCCTTGTGAGGAGACACTCTCTGATGATTCTGTAGAAGAAACAATGACAATCATGGAGAAAGCTGGACTGCATAGGTTCACAGCAAAATACACATTCATACACACATTAATTTCTGTACCATACGTAAATGACATCTGGATTTGAATTTAAATTTGAATCAGAAATGTGTTTCAGGTTAAGTGGTCCAACGTTATTGTAGTTTATATACTATTACAGCATTTGTTCATTTTTTGAATGAACATTTGTTTTCTTTTTTTCTCTTTTTTTTTTTAACTTTAATTTAATCAGGAAAGTCTCATTGAATGTTTTATACTTTTATACCAGAGAGTCTGGGGCCAGTTGCATAAATGGTTTAGAGTTGTCTGAAAAGTTATACAATTAATTTTAAAACTCAGTTACATTAAAATAGATTAATCTAAACTGAATCCAAAATAAAAGACTTGGTTAACTGCTGGTTCAAACTAGTTTCTGATGAGCAGCTAAAAATTCTATTTAAGGTCCATTTATTTTTATACTTATTATTTTAATACTTAAACTTAACATTTACGTCTATGCATTTTTGCAGACACGCTGCATTTGCAAACGAGTCAAACATTCTGATCAGATTTCATGTGGATTTTCATTCATGAGAAAGTCTCTTGGCACCGAACTGACACATACAGCATTACTATAGCAACAGATATAACAACAACGCTGATGAACAGTCAGTCCTAAAGATCACATCACAAAACCAAATACATGAAAAAGAACCAGGGGAATAAAGCCAAAATTAAAGCTAATTGAATCAAAGGCTACGGAAGACGGCAGAAAAGTTTGTGGCCATAAAAGGCTAGTTGCTCCTGAGCTAATGTTATTCTAAAAGTGAGCAGCAGACAGCCGACTGAGATCCGTTCTAAACTGTTTACACTAACACAGCGAGTAAGACTTTAATGCCCATTCAAACACTGGAAGCCAAATTTAGCTATTGTGCTCTGTGTGACATCCACAATCAAAGCGTCCTTTAAATAACTGGCATCAAATATAAATCACACCAAAACAGAAATGCCAAGCAATGCGCGAAAATCTAAATTAGCCACAGCTAATTCATGGAATAAACAGATACCACAAAAAAGTCCTTGAAAACAAACTGTAAAATTAGCCAAACCTTGCAGAATTACGTGTTGCTGGTATCAAACAGTCAAAAAGTTACAATTCTAATAATGGAAAATGTCCCTCTTCACTGTGGTACAAAAATACGTTTATAAAAAAGCAAGTAACTAAAATCAGCATGCTATCTGTCTCTAATTCACCTGGCAGGTCCATTTGTTAAAGTGAGCTGGTTCCAGAGTCGGTCCAGCCTGTAGAGTCTCAGTAGTCGAGGAACTACACTGCAAATAAAACACTAACTCGCACAGAAACCCTGCTGTCCTTCTGTCAAGCCCCCTCCCTCTGAGCCTCTAGATCACGCTCAACACAGAAGACCGCCGGTGGTCCAGACCCAGCAAAAAAAAAGATCGAAGTGCCCAAAAGCTGTAAAACATAATGCTGCACATTATGAATGAGATTAAAAACTATAGGTTTATTATCCAACTGTGTGCCTAGTCGGAATGCTGGATGTTTCTCACAGATACTTTATGCACTTTTTATTCATATATATATATATAATTTTATAAAAAAAGCTGAAACAAAAAAAACACACACACACTAAAACGTTGATTTATTTTTCAGGTTCAGCGTTTATGTTTTATTAAACGTTCTGACATGGGGGAAAAACACTGTTCCCATCTCATTCAGTTTGGCATTTAATGAGCGGCACAGAAACAAAGCGGCAATTAGGAAGTGATTAAGGTCCAATTAGCCATGCCAGCCGGAGAGAAGTGGGTCAGACCACTAATGACTTCCAATAGGTAGAGAGAGGAAAGAGAGGGACGGAGAAGGGGATAGGTCGGAAAAAAAATGATAGAGATGAAAGTTGAAAGAGAGTAAAAGTTGAATGGTCGGTGCCCAGAAACAGACCGTATGACAATAAACTGCAAAACTTTGGGCAAAAATAATCTCATGTCATGTCATTAGGAAACTCTAGAGCAACGTTCTGCCCTCGGGGGTTTGTGGCTCCTCTCAGTTCCTCTTAACGTCCATATTTAAGTGATTATTTCTCCACGGCCGAATAGCAGCTATCATTAGTATCAGATGACCACCCCACGAGAGCCCACCAATAAACACATCATGCCTGTTTCATATTGCACCTTGTCAGTTTTTTTCTTTTCCTCTGTTATTAAATACAGTCATCACGTGATTGTAAGAAAATTCCAATTGTTATCGGTCACATTTTAATTTTGTATCCATCACGTAAACATGCCTGATTAGGCTCGTATTTCAATAAGCCAATACTATACACAAATACAGCAATTGCTGTAAATAAAGGCTTAAACACCACATGGAGCATAAGGCAATTGTTCACCAAAAACGAACATTTTACTCAAACCCATGCTGTTCCGAACCTGTATCATCTTCTTTATTCCTCTTTCTTCACATTCGGTGTCATTCTGTTTTTTTGGCCATACAACAGAAGACAAAGGGAACCATTAAGAAGTAAAGATACCTTTTTTTGTTCTGCAGAAGAACATACAGAAGACCAGAAAATACTAGATTTCAACATAAAAGGCCATTTTTTTCTCGCCCGCTTTAAAATGTTGAAACTTTAAATCTTCTCTTGACTCACGTCAGCTCAAATAAGGCTTATATCTATTTCAACAGATGAATGATGGCAAACGCACAGAAGAGTTGTGCTCCTTTGCTCTGTGATTCACATTCTCGCTCTGCTTTGCATTAAGCAGGTCACAGAGCTAAATGCATTATGGGAGAATCGGTCGGCTGACACCATTTACTACCTTTACCGTCACGAGACCAAAACATCTGAACTCTTTAAAGTGTGCCAAGTCCGATATTAAATGAAAGTCGGATTATTCAAGAAAATATTCTTAAAAAGTGAACTTGGGCATGCAGTTTGCAAATTCTATTAGAAGAACCTGTTTTGATTTTTTTTTTTTCAAACGGTTCGCTCACTTATAGAAATATTTTCGCAAACACAAGGGAAAATAATAAAACGGGACAGATTGGCTAAAGCATGGCACTGTGGAAACCTTCATCTTTCCTTGTCTCTTTCACTGCCGCCCCATTCTCGGGGCCAAAAACACACTAATTGGAGCTCAATTAATGCAGAAACTTCCTACGCTTCGCTCACTCTGCTTTCAAAGCCAGTACAACACACACACACACACACACACAGCACATTTGCAACATCTTTCAAACGTCTCAGCCAGGGGTTGTGTGACTAGCTTCACTCAAGGTCATTATAAGCAGTTATTTCCAGCACTGACTGCTACATTAACTACTCCAAACTCAGCACAGCTCTGTCACACAAGCACAGAAATGTGGTCGGCACGTTTTAACACAGCGACCGCTTAAAGTCAACATGAACATGAACTGACCCGGTTTATCTTAGGGCGAGTAATTCATCGGCGCACGTTATTCCAGAAAATGATTAAAATGCAATGCCTTCCTGTAGAAAGTCAGCTACAGTTTTCTGCTGACTTCACCTATGCCAAGAAGGCTACTGGACAAGACTAACCAAGAGACACATTTTTAGACATTGCTCTTGTAAACGCACAAACGATAAATACCGTTCGGGGTTACCAAGATTTTTTTACTTGTATTTTTTGTGTCGTTTTACATTAAAAACCAGAATACTGTGAAATATTAAAGTTGAAAAAGTTGTGCATGTGTTATACCATGATTAGTGTGACTTTAGTTTCATTTGAATGCGTCATTGCTGAATAAAATCTTATACATGCACACATGTAGCTCCATTGCTTTTACTTTAAACGGAGAAGACTGTTCCTATAACGTAAAAAAATGACAAAGGAAATTCAAAACATGAGCAGTTTTCATCCAGTACATCTGAAACTTACCTTAGACTATCTTCTTTTACTATCTAATATCTCTATAAACATTGCCAGGAGCTGTAGCTAGCCAGCATTTTTTGAATAAATAAAATACAGAAAATAGATTCATTTTGCCTAGGCATGATATAATCACAGATAACATATAAACTGAAAGGACCCCACGTTCGATTCTTTTTACATTCACGGGCCAGCTACCACACAAAAAGCTGACCTGCCATTTTCCGATGTGATTATGAGCAATGTTTCGGTTCGGTCCGAGACGTTGGCTTTACCTTTGGCCTGAGCTGCTGCAGGTTTGGCTTTATCGCTGAACACCTGACTGCGGCGATTCCCTGCTGAACTGATGGACCCTCGAGGAGAACTCTCACTGCCCGCAGTGGACACCCTCGAGGTGGGGCCAGGTAATCTGTGACAGCGAGAGAGCAAAAATATTAACAAACAGCATTCATACATTCCCTGAAGAAAATGAACGTGCTTCTTGCCGGTGCAGAGCTCGTGCTCAGGTGTGGTCGGTGCTTGTCAGGAGCTCTCGATGGGGTCGCTAATGCATTCTGAACGGTTGCTAGGTTGTTTAACGCCTAAAGGGTTTTTTATTTAATGCTTTTCTCAGGATCTCTTGATTTAAAATCAGCCTTATTCAATTCATTCCCAGCTAATGAAGCTAGAAAGAAAAACATTTACTCTCCCCAGCAGCAAATCACTCGATATTGCTTTGGTGCGCCTTTTTTTAATTTAAGCAAAAGAGACTGAAGATATGTTCAATGCATCAGTAGCGAATCCCTCCAGCATAACCGCTTAGCCAGCAAACAGTGCATTGTGCTTATAAATAACATTAACATTAACAATGAATAACCCCTAACAATGTATTGACTTCCACAAAACTGATGCATTAAAAAAAAAGACAACATTTTTATCAAGCACTCTGTGCCTTGTTTAGGTTTACATAATTATGATGGAATAGTTTGGAGGATGAGTAAATTCCTTTAACATCAGCTTTGTGCACATGCTACCCAGCGGCAGGGTAGAACGGAAGCAAAATATTTAATATTGCATCTATCTGATAAAATATACGTCTAAACAAACCCTAGAGCTAATGCAGCCTATTTAAAAAAGAATTGTAACATATTGACTTAAATAAGACATATCAATAAAAACCCGGTAAACGTCTCTATGATTAAGATTTGTGATTCTAATGTGGCATTTCTCCTTTGGTCCTTTAAGGCCTCATGATTGACAGACAAATAGTCTAATCTCACCTAACAATCAAGTCTAGGTAAATGTCATGTCAGTGTCATGTAAAATACAGAAACACCTGTAGTGACCTATGCTAATCACATCGCTATCTATTGTGTGGCTTTGACATTTCATCATAAGTATGCAGCAAAGGAATATTTTCCCGCTCACCCAAAATGCATCTCACATCTGTGGATAGTGGAAGGCTTATCTGCAGTTTTAACTATCCACCGTTAGGTGGCAACATTGTTTCACATGGTGAGAAAAATCATTGGTGGAAAAGAAAAAAAATTGGGCTGATATACTGGGAATTTTAAATAAGGTCAAATATAGTATTTTTAGTTTAGTCATTGCACGGTTGCATTTCAAACGCTTTTAAAAAGCATTTAAAAAGCATCATTCACCGAAACCAAAATTACAACCTCAACCTTTCTGTCACACACCACAATAAATAATTAATTTACTCAAGCAGGGCATCACACGGGGCAGTTATTTTAAAGTTATTACAGCTCACTGAGCAGACATTTCCACTGGGGCATGTTTTTGGGTAACATCACCTGACAGAGTCCACGTATTCTGTCTGGACGGATATATCCAAGGAAACGTTCACCTAGATAAGTCATTATTTTCTTCTTTATATTTAGAATAAATCTAGTTTATTTATCTATTTAACAAATGTCTCTATCTAACAATATATCTGGTATCTACTAATATATACAGGCATCAGAAAGTTATTCATAATTCCTTATAAATTGCATTTAGTTATATACTTTTTTTAAATACCTGTAACCACAGTAAAAATACTTTATAATACATTGCTTTCTAAAAATTTTTTTTAATGCATTAAACAGTGACAGTGTACATGAGACAACACATGACAAAACACCTATAAATATGATGTTTTAATGCAGTATGCATTAGTTATAGCCTAACTGTTGTTACAGTATTTATGAAAATATATACATATATAAATGCATTATTAAAATAATCTGTATTGCATTATATTTTACTATATTTTCATAACTAATATATATATATATATATATATATATATATATATATATATATATATATATATATATATGTGCATTTTCTAGTTAATTACTATGATTGTAATTTTTGTACTTGTACTGTGTAGGCAGTTCAAATATTCGAGTTTCACAGAACAATCTTGGACATACATGAGTAGAATTAGACCACAAAATAACATGCAGAGAGATGTGTGAGGAAGAGGAGGGTGATGACGAGCAGGTTGACAGCAGAGGAAATACACAAGAGCACAGGATGAGAATGAGAGTGCTACCTAGAAGACTTTTTCTGACCAATGGAAAACTTGAGTTTACTTTGAGAGCCATCCCTAGATCGAAAGAAGAAGAGAAACAAGAGAAGAAAGAGAGATAAAGAGAGAGACCGACAAACACAGACAGCGATGACTAAACACAACATCACACAATCTAAGAGAATGAAGACATTTAGATTGACAGGCCGCTTCAAATCAATCCACAATCCATATAACATTAGACAGAATGCTTAGAACACTAACTAGATAGATAGATAGATAGATAGATAGATAGATAGATAGATAGATAGATAGATAGATAGATAGATAGATAGATAGATAGATAGATAGATAAAAAATGCTTAGAACACTAGATAGATAGATAGATAGATAGATAGATAGATAGATAGATAGATAGATAGATAGATAGACAGAATGCTTAGAACACTAGATAGATAGATAGATAGATAGATAGATAGATAGATAGATAGATAGATAGATAGATAGATAGATAGATAGATAGATAGATAGATAGATAGATAGATAGATAGATAAAATGCTTAGAACACTAGATAGATAGATAGATAGATAGATAGATAGATAGATAGATAGATAGATAGATAGATAGATAGATAGATAGATAGAACACTAGATAGATAGATAGATAGATAGATAGATAGATAGATAGATAGATAGATAGATAGATAGATAGATAGATAGATAGATAGATAGATAGATAGATAGATAGATAGATAGATAGATAGAATGCTTAGAACACTAGATAGATAGATAGATAGATAGATAGATGTTACCTGGACTGCATCTCCGGCTGTGTTTTGTGTGTGTGCGTCCCATGCGAGGTGGAGGTCAGCTGGGCCGGAGAGCTGCTCTGCTGGCTTAAAGGAGTGTGTGAATGTGTGTGCTGCGTGTGCGTCTGTCTGTTCGCCGTCTGCTGCTGCTTGTATCGAGACAGGCTAAAGAAAAGCCCCAAGATGGCTTTCAGATTTCCATTCCGGATCTCTGTGAGGAAGAGATGTTGAACAACAGATTGCCGTTTGGTATATAATTTGGCAGACACTTTTCTCTCTGCTAATTACAAGCAGGGTCCCCTGTACAGTCTGATGGGGTTGAGTGCTTCACGCTCGCTTCTCGTGGGAGTTGAACCTACAACCTTACAATTACCAGACAAGTGCTTGAAAATAAAAGCCTTTTATGTTTGTTTCATTAATACGCTTTTACACTAATCTCACTTTTTACGCTAATCAGGTAGTCATTTTGAAAGGGTATATAGGCTATTTTTGGGGGGTTTTAAAGAAAATCGATTACACTGCACTGATACTATCAAACGAGACTTATTTTATTGAACTCAATTTAAGCAAATTTGACTTGCATAACATGAATAATTAAGAACATTACTGCCCTCTATAGAGCTCAGTTTAACTGAACTCGTTTCATATTTATTCGTTTCAGAGTTATTCAACTGAAACTACACTGAACTAAATTGAGCTGAATAATGACATAATTATCTTCCATCGACCTGCATTCCAGCTCGAATTTGTTTCACAATTCATGAATTTCATAACATTAACTTTTTCTGTTTATCAACGTGAAGCTGCTTTGAACCAATTCGTATTCTATAAAGCCCTGTATAAACAATTTTACAGCTTGTGCAGCAGCAACAAAATTTGAAATGTGGTGTTTGAAAGTTTTTCTGCGACAAACAGCCAATGATGTACTAAACTCGTGCTTGATTAAGTATTAATGCGCTTTGTACAGTCAAAGAAAAAAGTTTCTGCACTTCGCTTAATATCACGGCCTGAGGGAAATCGCGAGAGAGTGAAGGAAAATGCATCGAATGATAACGAGACACTGCTTGCTGTACTCGTTCAATAAAGGTTTTAACCTCACAAATATGCAAATAACCCAGAAACATAAATGGTTTAGAGATGTGAAATCTCGACTACCCACACGGTCACTATTAACACAGGGTGAAATATGAACGGTGTGAAAACTTTAAAAAGTCCAAATGACCCTGGCTTAATGATTCGAAGTGTTAAAAACCAGAACATAGACCAAAGCTGTAATAAAATCCCGAAAGTGCAAGTAAGACTAAAAACTGTGTTTTACCTTCAGCTGAAAGTCCCTGTATGTTCACACCTTTGGCTGCTAGGAAGCTCAGGCAGGCATCAATGTTCTCAATCTAGACAGAAACGAATAAAGAGCATGTTGATGAGCACTGTATCGGTCGTTAAAAACATAAAGACAAATATACGAACGCAGAGAGAGCCGTTTTCACCTAAAACAAACACGCCAGGTTAAAGATGCCGTTTCCTAGCAGTCTAGATTGAGTTTGCTTCACATCTGCTCTGTGGCCGAAATACGTGACTTGCTCCAGGAGCTCTAGTGTTATCAGAGAGCATAGATTGGCTGCTCAGTCAAAGCAGTATGCAAAGGCTTAGCTGCCAATCGTTGAGGGCGTCACATTTGCCCTGTTGCTAGGAGACGTCGCCGAGGCCCTGACGCTGACCCAGCCGTCTCCAAGTGTCATTCAATTCAGAGCATGAGCATATCTGATTGGCTGAGAGGAGAGTGATGTAATCGGCTATACTTAAAGGTCATGTGGACTCTACTAGGAATATGCTAATGATATTTATCATACTCTAGGGTCCAGGTTATCCATAATCAGGCCGTCTGTTATATTCACGGAGCCAATATTTCTTGCTATGTTAACCGTATACATGCATTAATACAAAAAAGTGTTAAAAGAAATGTGAGTGTTATTTACTTATACAATATTCACGTTTTGAGATCACTGGCACACTTTAAATAAATAAAAAGAACAGTGTTCACCCACTTCGCTATAGTGAATAATGAACACTGTACTGCACTGCAGGCGTACTTTATCAAGATTTTATACAAGCAGACATAATTCACTTCTTAAATTGAAATCGATATCTCAGGTTAAGAATAAGAAATAATAACGTGTTATTAATAAAAAGCATTATAATATAGCATACAGTATTTTTTTCTGCCTAGTCTATTAAAATAGTTGAGAAATTTTTACTAAATAAGTCTAACGTAGTTTCTCAAATAATTTATAGAGTAAATTCTATTAATGCATTACTTATCGATTACTTCAGCCTGTACATAAATAATAAAACAAGCCAAAATTGGACACTTTGGTTACAGTACACTTAAAAATGTATGGAAATCATCAAATTAAATAACAAAATAAAAAGACGTTTTAAACTTTTAAACACAAAACCTGCTTCTTTTGATATATATTTTTCACTAGCAAACGCATTTTCTCATTTCGAAACATCCAGGAACTTCATTAAAAAGATGCTGCTACCGAAACTCCAGAATCATTTGCTTGCAGAAGTCACTCGCTTTGATTTTTTTTGTTATGCTGTGAAATTCATACATTTTTAACAGTGGCTCCTCTGTTCCCCCAATATTTTTTGGGGCCACTGCATAATTAATAGAGCATTGCTTTGATTTGTTGCCCACGTTTTGCATTAAAGAGCTGGTCATCTGCCACGGGTTAGTCAGCACAAGTGTGAGTTATGTCAGCCATGGCAACGCATTTTAGCTTCACCGACTCTATCCCAGTTGCTGGCAGCCAACAGTTGCTGGCCTTAAGGGTCAAGGGAGATACAGACACGTGAGGAAAGAATCTGCTCTAGATTCCTTTGAAGGAACCACGTCCCAGACATCCAGGACTAAAAATAATGTTTCTAAATAAAAAAATATCTCAGAAGGAGAGGAGTTGAAATGAATCCATATCCTCTTTCTCTCTGTGAATTGAATTACAAGGCATAATATTATATGAAGTCAATATGAATGCATTAAGAAATGGGGTGTGGGGTAATTTAGCTCTAACATAACAACATTGTCTTCTCTGATTGTTGGGCTGTAGGTCATGCAAGACGGCAAACACCACTCTGAATAGCTGCATTAAAAACTCTCTGGGTCGACAGAAATCAGAAACTACTGGAATAAAAGCAAACAACTGACTGCAGAGCCATAAAAAAGCACTTAACCAAATTCAAACACAAGCACAGCCACAGAAATGTATTTGTGAACACTAGTTGTTGACCAATACATTGTTTTTCATAATAAGGCCGATGCCAATCCAGACAGGCTGATAAAACGTCTACTATATATTTTATTTAAAATGAAGCAAAATACAATTTTACATTTAAAAGTTATATGTTATCCTTGTATTTGCACTCTGTAGTGTTTTAATTGTATTTAAAATAATGAATCGTTTCCAAAATAAAGGTTTTTGATATGTATATTATATCGATACAGTGTACACACACACAGTAAGTATGCATTTAAAAAATATTTATACATTTATATATAAAAATATATATACATGGTATGCGCATATGTATTATGTAAACAGATGCTTTTGATTTTGGATGTGGTCAATTGTGACGAATCATTCGACAGCACTAGTTTAAATACAATTATAGCACTACAATTTCAAGAAAAATTGCATTCGGTGAAATAAACACTTCATTTTACACGATATTAGACGTTATTTTTGTAAAAAAATAAAAAAATGCATGTTGACAAGTTAATCTTGCCTAATAAACAAAATTTATTGACACAGGTATTGGGGTATTGGTAACTGTTTAAAACGACCAGATATTATGTAATATATATATATATATTGTGACGAGTCGGCTGCCCCTCCTCTTTATTGTCACCATCACCCCGTCCTTTGTTCGCCGCCCTTCACCAGGCTCCCGACGGGAGTGGGTGTGTTCGAGAGGAGGGGCGTGGTATTGGCCAGGTCTGGCGGCGTGTGACGAGGCACACCTGAAGGGGATTTAGCCTTGTCACCGCCGCCGCGAATGCCCTGCGCGCCTCTCCTCGGGAGACCGGTCTCTTCCCCGTGCATGCAAGGAAGGGTGCGTGATCGTCCCGCCGCTAGACAAGCGCGTTTATCCAGGCGACGACTGCACCCGGATACGGCTGACGGGCCAGGATGCCGAGCCGTTAAATCCCTAAATCTCTGACGATGGAGGAAAGAAGCGACGGAGATGCCGCGGAAGAAGCCGCCGCCCCTCGCGCCCCCGAACAGGAGAGGGGAGCGCGTGCGACCGCCGGACTCCGCCCTACCTGGACCCTGCCCCTGGAACACTACCTGACCTTCCACAATCCCAGAAGCACAACGAGGGCACCAGTTTCCCCTTTTATTTGGACACTTTTCCCCTTGGACACTTTATTTTGTACTATTTTTGTTAATATAAAAAGCCTCTCCGAGGCCTGACGCCACGCCCACTGTGTCTGTCGTTGGCTCCTCCCGTCACAGTGGTGGAGAATGCGGGCAAGGCGGAGCTTAGACGGCACAGTGGGGCGACATCTGATGACGTCATCCCCTCTCGCTGGTACCCATGCCGGACGGAGGAACAAAGCCACCAGGAAGGGTAAGTGACGCTTGCTTATTGTCATTTACCCGGTGGCTGGTTGAGCATTCCGACTAATTCCCGGTTTCTCTGTCCCGGTGCGAGAGGGGAGTTGCCCGGAGAGGAATCCCTGCCCCGCCCACTCCGACTGCTGGAGCCTGGTTGAGGAAGGTAGCACTCCTGCGTGGGCGGCGACCGCCTGACGGGGTTGACGCTTGGGAGGGGAATGTGACGAGTCGGCTGCCCCTCCTCTTTATTGTCACCATCACCCCGTCCTTTGTTCGCCGCCCTTCACCAGGCTCCCGACGGGAGTGGGTGTGTTCGAGAGGAGGGGCGTGGTATTGGCCAGGTCTGGCGGCGTGTGACGAGGCACACCTGAAGGGGATTTAGCCTTGTCACCGCCGCCGTTAAATGCCCTGCGCGCCTCTCCTCGAGACCGGTCTCTTCCCCGTGCATGCACGCTGGTGTCCTCGTGGGTCCAGGAAGGGTTGAAGGAGCTTTCGCACAGTCCAGGCGACGACTGCACCCGGATACGGCTGACGGGCCAGGATGCCGAAAAAAAAAAATCCCTAAATCTCTGACGACCGGAGAAAGAAGCGAAGATGCCGCCTAATAAGCAAAATTTAACAGGAGAGGGGAGCGCGTGCGACCGCCGGACTCCGCCCCTTACCTGGACCCTGCCCCTGGAACACTACCTGACCTTCCACAATCCCAGAAGCACAACGAGGGCACCAGTTTCCCCTTTTATTTGGACACTTTTCCCCTGGACACTTTATTTTGTACTATTTTTGTTAATATAAAGCCTCTCCGAGGCCTGATGCCACACCAGATATTATGTCACAATATATATATATATATATATATATATATATATATATATATATATATATATATATATATATATATATATATATATATATATATATATATATGGGCGTATCGGAGAGGCTTTTATATTAACAAAAAAAATGCATATATTTATATAATATATACTATTATATATATATACATATATACTTATATATATATATATATATATATGCTATACTACAGACAAAATGCATATTTGAGCTTAATTTTAAAGCTTCTTCCAAATATATAAGTTATATGAACACGTACGGTCTGAAATATTCCAGAAAATTTCACATTATGAACATCTATTATACTGAAGGCAAACACTGTATTTACTTAAAATTATATTTACTGTTCATTTACACAGCTGTGTGTTTTTCTCACAACACTTGCACATTTCTATCTGGAAATAACTATATAAAAGCATTAGTTCTTACTCCTCCTTCCATGTGCATCCTATGTCAAAAAACGAATGAAGCAAGCCAACAAGAGGCCCGTACCTGAAAAAGAGCGCTTCATTTGTATCTCGGCTCGCTGCTACCTGTGAGAGTCTGTAAGAGTGTATCTGCTCCTTAGTGAATACTATCGTGTTTGAGACGGGGACAGCCTGCTAAACAAACAGCTTCACACACACAACTATTGTCTGTCTCCAGCACATAAACGTGCTCATATACACACACGTGAACATGCACCGGATACATTCCTTCTACATGAGACCCCTCGCACACACCGTCTCTCTCATTATCTGTCTCCATCTCTCCCTCTGGTTGTTTTTTCCCTCTCTGTCATTATATTTTTCATCACCACTGGTTCCCTAATAAACTCCTCCTTGTGTGTAAGAGTGTTTATGTGAGAGCGGGTTAGAGTTGAGGAGAGAGAGAGGGAATGCATGTATTTAAAGGTGATGATTGACAGGTCAGTTGGTCATGTGACAAGAACTTTATGTACTGACATGAAACACTGTATGAAAAGACACACAGGAATATCAGTAGAATAGGTCTTTTTTTTTATCCAAGGTCAAAACTGTTCATGTAAGTATGTTTTCTTGTTCTGTAGGTCAAAACAATAGGTGAAATGTGTATCGTGATTCATAACACTGAAAATTAAAGCTACTTTAATTCGTGTCCTTTGCAAAAAAATATTTTTTTTATCATAGTGTCATGCAACTTCGTATAAAATAAATCTGACTTTTATTCTTGCATGCAATGCCTTTCAAAAGTTTATGGGGGTGGGTAATTTTTTTTTTACTCTTTTACTTTTACTCTTGCTCACCAAGGTTGCATTTATAATCAAAAACTGAAAAAAACAACAACTATTAATTAATAAAACATTTAATATATTGTAAATGTAATTACTAATATAATGAGTAATAATGTTAGCAATAATATTAATAAATATCATTACTAATAAAATGAATTGTTAATTAACTTTTTATATTTAATTTGATATATTAATACAGGAAAAAACTTACTGACCCTTGACTATTTGAACATTACTGAACATTTGCACCCACTTGTTAAAAAACAATTAATCTCATCAAACTTGATTTTCATCACTTATCTACTAAATTGCAACAAAGAAATTAAAGAAAGAGTGTTTAAAAGAAGAGGAGGAAAACAATGCAGTGATGGACGCCTCTACAGAAGAATGTGGCCAATGTTTTGATTTCTTCTCAATCCAGAGCGCAAATCATACACAAAAAAACCTCCCACGATGACTGACAGTCAACCAAATTAGATTAACATGCCAATCATTCCCCTTATAATTTGCCCTATTATCTAACAAAACAAATGAAAGGATTGTTCAGGAAAGTGGTTAATGCTGTATATTGTAACTATTAGCTTTCGCGAGAAGAACATATTAACTAGACGAGGTGGAAAACAAAGACAGGCAGATGTCCTGTCAATACGATCTCTGTGATTATGATCTTTTGTGACAGAGTTTAAGAGTTACCACCAGACACGTGACCAGGCACGACTCGGCTCAAGCGACCATCTTTGTGTCAATACGCAGCACTGGGGAGGAGATTTAGAGTTACGACACCGAGATTTCCTGTGTGTTTTAGCAGCCCTGTGTCAACAGCCACTGACATAAACGCTGCGATCTTGCGCTTTGACCGCACTGCTGGTGGGTTAAAGAGGAGGAGACGATCCGAGAGGGATCGGACGGAACGAGCAGGTGTAAAAACAGTCCCAAAGGTGAAGGGGAGAATCTGATGCTGGCCCAGACTGCTAAAATAGCTATCAAATGAACACAAAAGACCCAGGGCTAACACATATATTGTTTCAATAGAACAACACTTCACATTTATTGACAGTGCAGTGATGGGTTTGACCAAAAATATATTGATTATGTACATTCGCATATTTTTTGAGACCCCAAAAATTATTGGTTCGACCGAAAATAACAGCAAACAAATCAAAAACAAAACTAAAGGAAAGAAATATATCATTCAAAAGTCAGATACAGGCGCACATTTTACAAATAAATGCCGCATTTTTGAAATTTTCTATTTATAAAGTAATCCTGAAATAACTGTGTTTTTGGTACAAAAAACAGCATGACTGTTTCAATATGAAAAAAATAATTATATATGATTTTTTGAGGACCAAATTAGCATGTTAGAATGATTTCTGAATGATTTATATTTCCACATGCGGTATATATATATATATAAAAAAAACGGTTATAAAATCAAATAGTATGTTCTTTTATGAAATAAATGCAGCCTGTGTGAGTATAAGAGATGTTTTTTTCGATTAAAAAATATATCTTTCTGCATACTCACAAACGACATGTAATTATTAGTTTTGATTGTTTAAATTAATCAAACTCTAATGAAGTGGTCCACGATTTTTGTGGTCAACCTAAACAAGGCTCTTATGTAATACCCATTCTTTATTATGTGAGTGCGATTCCATCTTATAGACGTGACCGGAATGTGTACCGTATTTTATGCTAAACACTCAACACTGTTCAATAAAAGTTAACATATGCTTAGCTGCATCCATATTATAACTTTCCGAAGTTACTGTGACAAACGCATTCAAATTCTGCTCCTCTGTTTTACAACACAAGCCAAAACCCCTCCATTGATTACCTTAATGTGTTTACATATTTACCCAACTGAATGCTGAGGTTAAGTATCATGTCAGCAATTAGCGGTCACAGCGATATTACTCTGCCCGATGGATCTTTATGCTAATCGAGGCGAGCCCTTGTATGTCCAGAGGCCCATTCACAGAGCGATTGTGCAATTCCCGCTCCTCGATGAAAACACACAATGATGATATTTGCATAATGGCTTCGCTTGCACCTGCTTCCAGCGGCGCTTTGCTTCCGAGCTAAAGACGCGCACAAACAAACACGCTCGCCGGAATTTAAACGGCTTTAGAAAAAAACTGCGTGAGTGCAGAATGCCTGCTGAGATGTACAAGTACACGTGCGCTTGTACAGTCACCGCCGGCTGAGTTATAGAAGAAGAATAAATTCGGAAGACCTGAGCTTTCACGCAGCTACCGAACGAGGGAAAGCTGTGCGCGAAGAAAAGAGAAAGATAAAGAAATCGGGAACACAAAAGGCTGTCTGTGTCTAAAAGTGGTAAATTACGGTGCAATTTGCTGCTAAGGGGACGGGGGTAAATGATGGAGCCAGAGAAGGAGGAAGTCAGCGAGAGATAGCAATGAGAGAGATCAGCTCCGGTGGTTGAACAATCAGACCCCTGCCACTCAACTTAACCCCAAACCCCTAATCTACCTCTCACATCTGAGAAGACCAGCTGTTTACAAGCTAAACTTTTTTTGTGAAGCTGGTCGAAGCATTAGGGCTGGGTTCTTCAACTGAAGAGCTTCATTTTATAAGGAAAAGTATTGGGAACGAATCATCTTCACGATATGTGACCCTGGACCGCAAAACCAGTCTTAAGTCGCTGGGTTTTGTTTGTAGCAATAGCCAAAAATGCATTGTATGGGTCAAAAATATAGATTTATTTTACGCTATTATATATATATAATAGCTATTAATAGGATATTAAGTAAAAGATTGCAAATATTCGAATGCTTGTGTCTCGGTCAAATACTGTCCTATATATCCTAACAAACCATACATCAATGGAAAAGTTATGACACGTTTTGTGGACCAGGAACCATTTACTGAAAGCTTACTGAATTCACGTGAACTGCAAGTCTTTATTTTATTATGCAATTAAATCTGCATATTGTTATTACAATCAGTGGCATTATTAAAAAAATTAGAAAAGTTTTATATATATATGTATATGTTATATATATATATATATATATTTTTATTTTTTTTTCCCCATATATATTTTTTCATCTTTGTAAACCCACCTCTTACAAAAATATTATGATGTTACACTACCGTTAAGATATTTATTTATTTGTTTGGAATATAAATTCATAATTTTAGTAACTAATTAAAGAAGAGTCAAGACATTTATAAACTTACAGAAGATTTCTATTCGGGTTCGTAAGTAAGTCAATACTGAACAACTATAATGGGTTCCCCAAAAACACTAAGAAGCAATATTGATAATAATAAGAAATGTTTCTTGAGCATCAATTCAGCATCATTTCACGATTTATGAAATTCAGCTTCGTTATCGCAGGAATGGTTTCCATTTCCATTCATTTTAAACTGTATAAAATAAAAATGCAATATAATGGTTTTACTGTATTTTACTGTATAATACATCATGTTTATTTCTCCAAATATTTATTTTTAAAAAGTCCTAAAAGAATCTATATGTGCACTGTCAAGATACGTGGATCATTCATTGGAATTTAAATTCCACAGGATTCCCATCCTCATCAAGCGCAGCGGCATTAGCTTTCTACTGAAGCTATAGCCGTCCAAAGAACGCGGCGCGGCAGCCTCCAAACCCAACATACGCTGGTTTCAGCTGGGTTTCATCACTGTCAAAACAAGAGCGATGCCTCAACGGACCACCATTACAAATCAAAACCTCCAATAACAAGAAAATGCACGTATAGACCTCGAGCCCTTTGAAAATGACTCCTTTGTTGCGTCCAATCAGGCTTGACAGCTGCCTTTGTAATCGAGACAAGTCAAAACCAACCGCTGCCCCTGGTTCATGTGTGATACTCAGCCTTCTAGGGTTTGTTTTGCTTAGCTCTGGCTTGGCTAAAATAGCTCTTTATGTCTGTAATCTGGCTTGCGCTTCCTCCAAACCTACACATTTACTGATGGTTTTGAGAGTTTTTTAAAGTTTCAGCCAAACTACCCCCCCTAAACCAGATGTTTATAAAGAGAGACCGCAAGAGAAGCAAAAATAACAGTATTAAAGTGCATATCCATAAGCCTGCTGGCAACATCGGTGAGAATCTAAAGTATTACACTCTTAGGGAAAAAAAGGCAGTATCCTGAGGGGGAAAAAAAAAAAACTAAAAAGACACATGCTTGTATATTATTTAACTCTGAATGGTACATATTACCTTAAAGGTATATATGAAAACATCAAAAGCACTAATTGTAAAAGTTCTTACCATCTGAGAACGACTCTTGGGGCATCCATTAATGTCCTCAATCTTCTCATTTGCTGTGGTATCCGAAAAAGAGAGAGAAATGCAGATGTTAATTGCTAAAAAAAAAGAAATCAAGTGAGAGGTTTTCCTAAAGGTTAGCCTCAAGTGCAGCGCGTCCTTTCTGAGTCTGTGCCGGACATATTTTTGACCCCTAAAGTGGAAACTAGATCCAGTTTGAGCAACTGCGGCAGGGCCTGCTGGGATGCGACTGCTTTGGGGCTTTCCTGAGGGTGACCGCTCTCCACCCTGCATCCCGGCCCGTCCCCCACCCCGCGGCAGCTGAAACAGGGCCGTTCACTCACAGCTGACAACTGCACACATGGCTGCAATGACAGCTACACGCCTGCAGGAATCACTTTACCTCCTGCGCTGGGGGAAAAACGTGTCAGGAATGTGTAAGACGTCAGGTGAGTAAGCTGGAGGACAGACGGGCCGTCTCAGTGGAGGACGTCTGGGTGGCCATTTCTTCCAAATTATTTGGATTTGATTATTTTATAATGCTATTTCAGATGAAAGCCTCATAAAAAAAAAGATATAGACTCACAGCTCTGAGTTTATCTGACAATCCAGTCTCTCAAATCTGCACGTCATAAGAAGGGAAAACATATTAAACCCGCCATTCTGAAGAGAGAAAAGTCTGAATAGAGAGATAAGAAATATTTTTATTCTGTGGAGAAAAAAACTTAGATGTAAAATCAGAATTTAACGAAAAAAGTTATTGGTTTACAATTTGTCAGAACTGTAAGATGAAAAGTCATAAGAATATATATATAACAATGTTATAATATATAACAAGCTCCCATAATTGCATTTTTGTTTGCAAGTTACGTAAAATAAGCCACGAATAAAAATGCATTACTGTAATTGCACTGTATTAGACATCAAAAATGATCAAACTAATTTCTTGACCAATTCTAAAACTTTTAAAACATTTGTGATATTTTTACTATTATTATTATTATTATTATTTATTTGACCACATTTTTTTTTATTTACCACATCATGTGTCAGTTAATGATTATTTAGTACAAAGGTCACTTTTTGGGGCCCCTGTATGTAATGTCTTATTGTCACCAATTCAAGCACGTTCCTATGTCAACATTTATTTTCAAAACTTTAGGCCATCGGTCCTCATTAACAGAAATAACTAAATATGCGAAGTATGTCACTGGTTGCATGCAGCATTTGTGTCTGTCAGACAGGGCAGGTCAGATTTCAGCTTCAACCGGCCAGTGTGTGATTCCCTTGAGATGCAGAAGACACAGAAGGACAAAGTGGGATGACAACAGTGATGAGTCATTTAAAACCGCTTCACCCCAGTGCTTTCTGCTCTTAAGTAACCAAATGCTTTTTCGGCTCTTACAACATATTTAAAGAGGACAGAGGTAATGCAAAACGTTACATGTCCATGGAAAGAGCTGCTGACAGGGATTGATTTTTTTACTAGGCATTCCAAAGTACGTAAATATTATTAAAACATTAAATGTTCCTTATTACAACTGGGTGTATCTACAAGAGATCACACAGCCTTGAGGTAGTTAATAGTCTGCCGTAACAAAATAATCACTGTTAAAATGTTAGTGACCTAAAGATGCTGCACAAAATAGGATTGCTGTTTTGAATGAATGAATGAATGAATGAATGAATGCATGCATGCATTATCATTTACAAAGTAGTTGTGAAAAGTTATAAAGTTACATTTAATAAACATATGTCAATTATAATACATTCGGTCACACTTTATATTAGGTGGCCTTAACTAGTGCAATGTACTTATTGTGGTCATATTACATTGCAGAACACATATGGGAAAAGTAAGGTAGTATGGGTAGGTTGAAGTGTGGGTTAAGGTGTAATGGATGGGTCAACAGTGTAAATATACATGTAATTACAGAAATTCATTACAGATGTAAATAATGTACACAATTGTTGTACGCAATAAGTGCATTGTACCAAATTATTAATTTTAATTTAAGTATGCAGTAGTTAAGGCCATCTAATATAAAGTTAGACCATAAATTTAATATATATATATATATATATATATATATATATATATATATATATATATATATATATATATATATATATATATATTTTACTTTGCAAATTATGTTTTTATATTATTTCTGACTATGTGGGAATGTCCTGTTCAACTTTAATTGCAATTTGAAGACAAAAAAAATGACTATCATGCATTTTTAAATTCACTAAAAACAGAGTTTAAAACAAAACATCTTGTCAGGCATATTTAATACAGAAATCATTAGAGGACATTTAATTATGACAATGCAGCCCACAAAAAACAATTAGTTGTCATTTTTAAACCTTTAAAAACCAATATCCTCCAGACACTAGGCTTCACCCGTTTGTCAGCAAGAAGCTTTTAATAATTTTAAATGCAATGAAATGCAGTACAGCCACTCATTTTCTTCAATGCATTTTAACAAGCACGGGTCAGAATAAGTACGTTGCTTCACCGTGCATGCGTTGAAGGTGGAACATTATTTCACATTTTATTTTCGCAAAGTTATTCATTTGCATCTAGCATGCTTTCTGCGTAAATAAAATCGCTTTTGTGACTCTAATCTGACGCCTACGCCGAACCGGGACGACCCGTGTACACCTTGCGCAGAAAGTCATCGATCGACTCTTGATGTCTGTTTTGGAGAGAGTGAATCGCTCACCGATAACCTGGATGATCTCGGCCAGCAGCACGCCGTCGCTCACATCCTGCTGCAGGTCTTTAATCAGCCGCTTGTGTCCCGATTTGGCCAAGTAGTGGTTCGCCCAGTCCGTGTAGATCTGTCAAAGCGAAAGGAGAGAGAGAGCCGCTGTAAATCCGTCCGTCAAAAAAAAAAAAAAAAAAAAAAGTTTCACACAACTATTACTGGCGATATTCACGCGGGCGCGACTGCGCGAGGACTGAGCGCCGCGTCCCTCGCGCTCTATTCAAATCCGCTCCATTGTGCCTTATTCAAGTTATTCAGCACCAATAACGCTCAAATGCTCCCGTCTGACATCACAGAAAAGCCCCTTCGCCGGGGCAGGAGGAGGGAGACCCCGAGGGAGCTTAAATTAAACCTCTGAATGGGGTTGAAAGGAGTCATGTGTTGTTTGCTGTTTGGAGCGGGTCCGTCCAAAAACATTCCCGCGTCCCCTTGCAAGTAAAGAAAAGCGGCGACAAGCATTCAAAGCGTCAGGTTATTTTATTTTGGAACACAAAACACGTCTTTACACTTAATTCAAGCATGTAAGAACATTCATCAACACAAACACGGCCATGCTATATTATGGCCTGAATGTAGCCTGTTATTTTTGCAGCTTGCATACAGCGCAGGCTACTCTTTGAACTTTGGTGCATATGAATACCATGGTATTTTCCCATTTGACTTTAATATCACAATCGAAATAATGGCCTGTGCAACATTTCATAAACCGCAATTTACATAAATCGAAGGTCTTGTGCCGTTTTGGAGGCTTTACACGCATTAATCAAAGACCGGGCGGTGGTCAAACACATTCCCACGTGGGGGTTGAAGAGCTTGTGTTGTGTGTTTGATGAGTAAATAAAGCCTGAGTGTATTATTGCAGTGTTACTCATGTGAGGAATCAGTTTTCTGGATGGGAAAAACAGGTGCACCCTGAGTCCCCGTGCCATCAAAATAAACACACGCTCTCTCTCTCGATCGCTCTCGCTGGAGTCATCTGGACTTAAAACGGCACACAAAGCCCATATAATTATGGAGAGCAATGACCAAAGTCAGTGGAGAAATGTACAAATCCAGCTCACGCTTTGAAGGTTTGTGGGTTAAATGAGTCAGCTGTAATTAAAGGTGAGGTGAAGACAGTGAAGGTGAGGGTAAACATGCCTTCAAGCAACAAAAGACCAAAGTAACGCTAAAAAAAATTACAGACAGCACTCAGTCTGTCAGACTGAACCTGTCACTACCACGTAAAAGCTAAAATAGCTATTAATGTCATAAGAACTTTTGGTCAAGGTACAAATTAAGTGCATGTATTGCATTCAGTTTATGTTAAGTATTCATTTCATACAACCGTATCAATATAACAATGCTTTAAAGATGCAGTAAGAGTGCTTTTTTTTTTTAAATGTTGGACTGAATGATACAATTTTGGCATGTATATCACTAAAAAGTATTTAGTATTGAACAATATTGAAGTATTAAACAGCTTTTCTTTACTACTGATTTGACTTTAATATTTTTAATTTTTAATATCATGATTTTATAATATTTTATATATCTATATATATATATATATATATATATATTTATATATATATATATATATATATATATATTTATATATATATATATATATATATATATATATATATATATATATATATATATAATTTTATATATATTTTATGAAATAAATGCAGCCATGATAAACATAAGAGACTTCTTTCCAAAAAAATTACAGTCCATAAACTTTTAAACCTTATTGTATTTGTTCAAAGTAGGCTTTTATGTATTTCTTTATGCGTATAGTAAGTAAATTAATGTCTAAAACTGACTTTATGAAGGTAACCGTGAAAGTAGCGTTCATAACATCCTCCATCGGGCCATCAAAAACTTACTCCCAAACATCCCCATACAAGCCATTTGAATCAGCCCTTACGATGAGTCACGCTGTGAAATACACCGACCTTTATATTCTGAGTCACTGAAACATGATGCTTCGGTCCCACTGCTGCAGGAACACTGTGACAATCCCTCATCTCTCGCACGCACAAAAGCAGCGCTCACAAATCCACCCCCATACAAATCCAGCTTTGTTGCGTGGCTGTCAAACCAGCATCTAGTGCGTCTGCACACTTCCGAGCCCGTGGCTCCGTACGGTCCGGTCTTGACCCGAGGACGAGCTCTTCTCATGAGCAGTTCAGACGTGCTTTTAGCGGCGATCTGTCACCGAACAACTCTGGTGATTCGAACAGGTGGCTTTTGCACGCATTTGCTGTTTAACTACCTGTGTGAGTAAGACGGGGAATATCAAACGGCAGTTCCCGAGTGTGGTAACTTTCGAACTATTTAGCCACAGCTGTCTCTTGGACTCGTCTTTGAGCTCGAAGCGGGGAGGTACAACGCCGTTCCACTACAAAGGCTCTCGTGTCAAGCGCTAATCACAGGGCTGTTCGTGTTAGTCACAGACACAGAACTGTTCCCACAGGCGGAAGCTACACAACTTCCATTCAGGCTCACCAGAGAGGTTTTAAATAATACGTCTCTTTAAGGTAATTACAAAAGATCGTTTACTGAGGTGAACGTGAGGTCAAACAACTGCTCTAGACAAGCATGCATTTCATACGCTACTGTAAATTAAGTAAAGAAACTGATCATTTTTTCGGCAGGAAACACATTTAGTTCGCTAAAAATGACCATACTCACCCTCATGCTTTCCTGCTGAACATAAAATATGTTTTTAAGATGAGTAATTAAACCATTTCTGGTCTCCATTGCTTTCAGTCTTTTTTTTTTTCTATGCAAATGCTGACAGAGTTATTATTTCTGGTTGAAGTAGGCCTATATAACTCGATCAAAAGTGCAAGAGAAGACATTTAAAATGTTATTTAAAAAATGTATATTGCTAATAAATAAATTTTAAAAAATGCTTCTTGAGCACTAAATCAGCATCACAGGAATAAATTAATATTTTAATTATTATATAAAACAATTAAGTTAAAATATCTTATAAATTAATATAAATTTAATATAAATAATATTTCATTCATATAAATATTATTTTAGAATATTTACGGTATTCAAATAAATAAATATGAAAATTTTTAATAAAACTTAAATATAGTTTAACAAAGCAGCGAAATATTTAACCACTCACATTCTAAAAAGATTCTAGAATAAGTATTAGAATTATAAGCAAACGAAGAGACACAAGTAGTCCACATCTATGTCTATATTAAATAAATATGCACTCGATAGTCTCCGACGTCTAAAATTACTTTCATCTCCAACTTCCAATGCATTCATGGTGATTTTTTTAATTTAAGAATTTACCTGAAGACTTGATTTTGAAGACAGCCGTTTGTTTTTCTTTGCAATAACATTGCAATGGAACCAGAAATATATAAGAAGCAAAAAAAAGTATATATAAACGTAATTACTGCAACAAATAAAAGCATTACTGAAACTTGACCGGTCTTAAATAAGTGCCATTTGTTGCTTTTTTTCATTTAGCTGAAGGTGCCATCTCCATAATCCCACACATGAAGCTAATCTCAACCTCAATCAACTGACAAACATCTCAAAAGAGATTCAGCTCAGCTTGCAGTAAACAGCGCAGCAAGTCTGGACCGTATCTATACCTGCTGCAGTATAAATACCCCGTCCCGCTGCTTGCCTACAGATATCAGCAGGAATAGCCTTCTCTCCCGAGCAGAAAGGTCTTACCGATTTGTAGTGATCGCAGGACGACCTGCTGCGGCGTCTCTCCGGGATGTACATCCTCACGTTCAGAGCCATTCTGCTCTTACAGGTGAAGAGAGCTCGTAAACACCGAAGCGCTGAGAACGGCCCGCCACATTCGTGCCTGTAATCAAGTCGGCGCTGTGGGGGGATAATTTTAGCGGCGAAATGCATTCTGGTGCATCGCTGAGAAACCTTTGCTTAAGATATACCTCTCTCTATGTGTCACGCTGAGTGTCAAATGCTGAGACCCACACATATCAGATTATGACTGCTTAAATAAATCAATAAAATAAAATAAAATAAAATAAAATAAAATAAAATTTGTATCATAACTTGCAAATAATCCTAAACTATACTAATGGAATAAAAATACTTAGGCATTCTGTTGGAAATACAATATATTTAAATTATATTTATTAAATTATATATGATTTAATTTGAATTAGCAAATAATCCTAACATAACAAAAACACTGCTAATATAACTTGAATTATAATTTAATATTTCTAATCATTCAAAAAGAGTACAGGATTACTGTTGAGGTAGTACTACATTAAATAAAATGTAATCCTAATCGTAATTCGAATAAAAAATACCGTTAAACGTTCGTATGGACACTTTATTCTAAGTATTACAATAATAATTTGTAACCATTATTTTAAATAAACAGAAATTCTCAAAAAAATACTCAAATAGTCATCATTTTAAGTAATAATTAGTCAGAATTTCAATGCATATATAATTAGTACTTTAGTTTTAGTTTATTTAACCATATTTCGGTGTAAAGGGATTCTTATAATATAATAAATAAATAAATAATAAATATAATCGCAATTTATTAAAACTAAAAAACGATGATTCTTTTTTTTGCTTAATTTCCTTAAGTTTCAAACAAATCTTTCACAATTACTTTCGCCTAACATCTGACGACCGACCCGAATTACAACAAACTTTTATGCAACCAGATTAGTGCTTATTTTCTTTCCGATGCCGACGCTCTCTAAAGGTTAACTTAAAAGGAGTCTTCTTTTTTTTTCACACAAACGTACAGAATGCATACGTCCACACTCTTAAGCAAACACACACGCGCATGCACAGAGAGGAGCGGAGCGTGTGGGAGGTCTGACAGCTACTCGAGAGGTGCTGACAACAACCAAGAATGTGTGTGTCGGGGTGCTGAGAAGGGTGACGGATGCTCCACAAACCATCCCCCTTTAACTTCAGCTCACGCTCCAAAACAAACACGTCCAGCAAGTTTCAAAAGCTAAGATCAAGCCCATTGCAGTAGATCATACGGGACCCTCGCGTCAAGACCCGACAAGCTCACTCGGATACATAAAACTGTACGTTAAACAGAAGCGTATGCGCAAATATGCGGTGCTTTCACCCTATTAAAATTTGAAAGTTCTTCTCTTGCGCCATCTGTGTTGTGTCGGCCTGGCCCTGATCTGGTGTAAAGTGAGTAATTCTCCTCTGGAGTGTCTAGATTAAACCGTAATCTAATAACGCACACGGCACAGACGCCTCATTTATTTATGCCCCTCTTTTCGTAAGCGCCCTACAAATTCAATTTCAAAAGCAAATGCATTCTTTTCTTCAGCTAAGCTTTCCAGGTCACTCCAACTTGACCTTAACGTTCATTATCTCACAGTCAAGAGGGTCCGTTTGCTGGACCTGGTATTTCAGCAAGAACTGTGCGCCTGAAATCCATCTGTATGTCCTGGATCCGCTCTTCAGTTTATTCTTCAATTCTATGGGTAGTCGGCGTATGAATGTGTCCTATGGTGTGATAGCAAAAATGTAAAAAACAACAATAAACAAAAAAAACAAAACCTGAAGATATATTTTTCTCTTGTTATTTATTTATTTTTTTACATTTAATTATTTACTTATTTTTTTACAATAAAATAAATTTTAAATAAATAATATAAATAAATAAATTAAATAAAAATAAATTACATAAAATTTTAAAATAAAATTTTAAAATAAATTATTTTATTTATATTTTTACTTATTTATTTTTTGCTATATCAACCAAAAGTTTTCGTGTCAGTAATATTTTTTTATTCGAAATCAGACTTTAATTTCGCAAGGATGCATTAAAATGATCAAAACTGACATTGCTTTAGACTTGCACGGCTTAAAAATACTGAAAAAATATAATTTTGAACTTTAATAATTAGAAATGTTTTGTAAGCTGTAAGTCAGCATATTAGAATGATTTTCCAAAGGATCACGTTAGACTCAGGAATTAAGTTTTATCGTCATAAAAAAATTTTTTTAAGTAAAAATTTTTAAATGTAAAAAAAATCGAAATATTCCTGTTTTTACTATAATTTTATTTTATTTAAATTTTTAAGTGACATTTCTTGTTTTCCATGTGCCATAATAATTCTAGGATTAATTGCTTCAGTTATTTTTTGCCCACTACTAAAATACATAACTGAGATTATGCAGTATGGTGAAATAATGAATGTCTCTGGCTGATGAAAGTGAATGAGCGGTGATTGATTCTGGAGGTCAAGCATTATAACGAGGAGAGTCAAGTTGAGGTGAGGAGCGAATCAATGACATCGTCATGGTAACAGAGAGCGCCCTCCTTCATTCATCTTATATGCATGCATCAAACATTTGATGTGAAACTCTGATGCATCACTTGAAGCGGAAATGCTTGCACAAATGAAAATAAAAATAGTCTAAATATGTCAGTTCCCAACTGTACTGTGCATTAAAAGGTCATTCAGCCATGTCTAGTCAAAAATGTCCCCAGTCAAAAATGATTAATATAGACAAAATATGTTTATATTCATTAATATCTGTCATATCAAATGCCAGGAGACGGATTACAGGAGGGAGCATTTTTACATATAGATTAGTTAATAAAAAAACAGGTTCCCCAACACTTGAGAGTTTTGTATTATATTGATGCTCAGTGTTTTAACCGTGTATTGTCACACACACTGTTTTTATTGTGTGTCTAATGTGTGTTAAGCCACTTAGGAACAAACCAACGTTAGTCATTAACCAGAACTAGGACAGTCATTGTATCTGGGGTGAATAGATCTATTACAGCTCAGGAGAGGTGCTTTATGGGAAATGAATATCCAGCTCTCTGCTTTCATCCTGCTTATTAGTGATAATATCAGCTATAGTTTAATTCAAAAGACATAGACATTTCAAAAGACATTTAAATAAAACACTTATATCAAAATTCCACATTGTTATTTGTAATTTCTTGTGACAATTTGAATGAAGTTGTTCAAAGTAATTCCTCCAATTTTTACGTGATCAAAAAAAAGACCAAAATAACACGCACACCGGGTCAAAGTGAGAACAGAGTACCCAACATATAGGAAGACACTTTAGGATTCGGCCATGATCAGAAAGAAAGAGAACACAGTTAAAGCTTCTCGTTTAGTCAGACAGGGAAAATAAAGAAACACACACACTATTATCTTCTGAGCGCCCGGGACAAAGCAGCACAGTCCTTTTACCCGCGACTCAAACAGACGCATTTCATCAAATTCATTCGCACACACTGAGATCTTTTGTAAATACTGAAAAGGTCTGTCCTTAGTTTTCTCATGCCCCGCTCCCTGCATCTCTGCCGTGACCCCTAAACCGTAATTATACTCCCCGCCTGACCTAAAAGTGCCCTGCTTTTAAGTGTTTTCCCTCAGCTTGTGATCAGATTTCGGCCTAGTTAAATTAGCCGTCCTCTCACCCATCAGGGAAAGGAAACCTCAATTCCTGGAGGAGAATGGACCATTTTAGACAGTTACCACACAAAAGCATGAAGATTATGACAGAGGAGCGTTTTCTCGGTCAAAGAAATACGGCAGAAATAAAAGCACACTCCGCCAACAACCTACACAAGACCAACCTAAAGTACAATAATAGCACTTTTAAAGAGACATTTGATAGATTGTTAGCCCGGAAATATGAAATATCCGAACCAAGATTTATAATAGTGATCTGTGAGTCCCACACAAATGGTTGTTTCTGAATGATTCTTTTTAGACATGCATACCAAGGAACGTACACATTTTTTTTTCAGAACTGGCCAATATCGCATACTCAATTGTGGATATACTTATTTGCACATATTTTCATATTTTATATAATCATCATCCACTATAGGCCTAGTGCTAAATTTGAGGAATTAGTAAAAAAATTTACAGGAAAGTTCATTCGAAGTTCTAAAATTAATTATAAGACCGTTTCTTATAATAAAATATAAATAATATATACATTAAAAAAAAATATATATATATATATATATATATATAATTTTTTAATTTTTATAATTATATAATTTTTAAAATTTGGTTTATTACATATAAAACATATAAAAATATTATTTAATATGCATGGATGTGTACAATTTTTTTTCTTTTACATATTGGCCATTTGTAGGTTATTGCTTCCTTAGTTAGGACAGCTGTTACATTAAAAGGACAAAGTATAACTAAGGGCATAGCATATTTATATAAAAACATAGTTTCAATAAAGTTAATAATGATCTACCTTCTTAATGAAAACAATAAATGTAAACCTAAAAATAATTCTTGGTAAAATTAGAAACCACACAAGTTTTGCGCGTGTGGCTTTGGTCGTGTCCGCCGAACCCCACAAGCACTTCAAGTGGCTTTGGCCTTGTGCTTACAAGACAAGCTCCAAGAGCAGCTCTTGACTGCTGCCATGTCTGCGGTTTGGAGATGAAAGCGTGAACATTAGATTGATGCGAGCGCCGGCAAATACGACCTCTGGGACCGTGAGAGTTGAGTCGGGATTGAGAGCCGCATTCAGGCCAAACGGAAAGCGGCAAATGTGCCGCTTTCAAGATGAAGGACTCGACACTTTACTTTAGTGGCGACTCAAAAAGTTCAGCGCCTGACGACGCTCGAGCTGCGCTTCTCAAAATAAACGGCACGCTTTTAGAGTCAACACATTCACACGCACGGTCTGCCATCTGCAGGGCCGGGGCTGTGAGACTCATCCAGGATCTAACAGACGGGTTGATGTGGGTCTGTCTTCTCAGCAGGACACTAAACACCATTAACTACTCCTCACCTTCAACCACCGGACAGCTGTCTGCTCGGCCTGTGCTGTATGAATAAGTGATTCGATAGAAACTAATGTTCCCTTCTGTTCTGCTGAAATATGAATAATGACAGTAGTTTTTGCTTCAACCCTGAACATAATGCAATGTAACCTGATATGGTATGGTATTGTATGTATTCATAAACCTTCCATTATACTAGTGTATTGATGGAATATTAAAAAAACAGACTATAATGCGGTTAGATGGTCTGCGGTGCTCAAATGGGAATTATGGGTTCAAATCTGGAATGCTTCATGTTCTTTTACAACTGGGTTTCTAGAAAATATAACAAAAATATAATAATAACTAATTGAAAAATAACAATCTAACTAAAACAACTAAATAATTAAATTTTTAAATATTTATTTTAATTAAAAAAATTACATGCAGGTAAACAAAACAATGTATCCAGTAAATGTTTGAATAAACGGACAGCTCGGACGCCCAAGTGTTTTCAATGCATAAACTGTTTATGTAATAAAATATGTTTTCTTAGTTTGTGTTGTCCCTTATCAGTGCAAAATAAAAAGGATTAAAGCCAATATTGTCCAAAACCCCACTTTTTAGGTCGTTTCCAAAATTCTGGAGGGATGTTATGGATGTAAAATCTCAGACTGTAGTTTAATTTTGTAATTTTTTTTTGTAATTTAATCATCTCACAGAAAAAAAATAATCTCTGGGTTACAAAGTAACAAAGTTCCATTCACCAAAAAAATAAATAAAAGAAAAAAAAATTAAGTACTAACTATAAACCTACTATGGTGTTCTTAGTCATACTACGGATTATGAAAACACTATAATACATGCTGTATATCATATGCTGTATATAATATCATACCACCTGATTTGATCACTGTATCATGATCAGTGTTGCCAGATTTTCAAAATAAAACCCACCCCATTGCTATAACTATCCCAATCATGCTTCATAGGGGTTTCAGCTGAAAATACATGTGTTTTGGGTTCTTATGGTGAAATCTGCATTTTAAGAGCTATATATCACGTTCGTGGGGTCGCTTAAACACACGGACGTGAAAGACAACCCATGCTAACGGTGTTAAAGTAGCCCAGTTCTGTGGGAAAACTGTTGGAAGCACTGATCGTGGTACCAAAATATTGTTTGTTTAGTGTCCTTCTTATTTATTCTCAATAAACTGGTAAAAACCTGTATCACTAACCGAAAAAGGCATATGTTTAATATCGACGTTGAACAATGTCACGGGTTCGAGTCCCAGGGAAAATACATGCTTAGCTCTGGATAAAAGCGTCTAGGACGTGTATAGATGTAAATAGAAAATGGTGAAAAAAACAATACTACAAAAATGAGCAGTCGAATGAAGTGGGAGAGAAAGGCGAAAGTAAAATAGAGATGATTTAGAAATCTCTGCCCTTTGAGGTCAATGTTTGACGAGTAAATCAAGTGCTCTTTTTAAAATCACCCATATTGCAAAACACATAACAGCTGAAGAGGTCATAAAAATCAATAAGCAATAAAGCTGATAAAATAACTAAAGTGCAGGTCTTGAATGTGGTCGCTTTAATTGGGACTCCTCTGGAATATATCAAATTAAGTCTGCGTCAGATTGGACGTCTCTAATTAAAGGAGGCGAGATGTATATCTGACTCTCCGCTGGGTTTGAAAGCGCATGCACGGACCAGAATATTTAAAGGTCCGAAGATGAAGTGAATGAACGAATGTGAGGTGCTTTAGCCTTCGTTCTCATTCTTTCATCTTACAGTGTCCCTGCAATATTCGCCGCTGATATTATCGGGCCCCACTGACACGTTTCAGCCTCCATCACCTCCCCTTCTTTCTCTCGCACACACACATCCGACCTTAAACATATTCAGTTCACTGGCACTTGTGCCGGGCTGCACATGTAATCCATAATTAAACAGCTCCCCTTATCACCTCATCTCCAGACAAGCAATAAGACGGCCTGCCTTTGTGGCTTTGACGTGCAGAGGATAAGACCAGGACACCAGCCACGGGAACGGCCACGGAGGGTGTGTATGGATTAATAAAGAGGAAATATAAAGGGTGCTTTCAGAAATGAAACTGAATTCTTTATAAGCTGGGCTGTTGCTGTGTTATTACCTGTCAGATCGTCTGACATAAACACTGCATTACAGCGAATGCAAGCAAAACCCCGCAGTGTTGGGTTAACAGAAGATATCAGCAAACAACAGACTCCTGTGTTAACGTATAGTATGTGACTCTGAATAGCTATTAAATCCAAAATAACGAAACCTTGCGGAGATTTATGGCAGTTGAAAACGAGAACGCAAGTACCGAATCCTAAAGTTTAAATGCATTAAAGGCCTGATTAAACATTAAAAAAGTGGTTAAAATCAGGTGAGACAAAATATGGCAAGCAGTGAAGAATTTTTGGAAACCTACATCAAGTTTTTCTTAAAAATCATAGAAAAAAAAGGCAAGACAAGTTAATATAATAAAACGTTTGTATATAAACTGCACAATTTGCAAGGTGTCAGACTGCGTAAAAAAATAAATAAATAATTTATATTAATATAATTTATATTAATGTATAATAATATTAATGTATAATAATTATAACAACTACCTACTATCATCTGCGGTCTCTTTTAAGGGTATAAGCAAGTATTTTTATCTAGATACATATACACAAAAAAAAACCCCAAATATATATATATATATATATATATATATATATATATATATATATATATATATATATATATATATTTACTTTACACATTACTATACTGTACAGGTGACACTATTTACACTGTGTATTTTAATTTACAAATATAGTATAAATGTTATAAATATATAAAAAAAATTCTAAATATGCAATAAATATATTTTTTCAGCACTTTTCATTTTATTATTTAAAGTAAAAACAATTTAATAAAACAAAACAAAAACTGAACCAAACCACTAATTATATATATATATATATATATATATATATATATATATATATATATAGTTTATGGTTTTCTGGTGGAAGAAATGCGATAAAGTGTCATTCAAAACTTGACTGATAAACAAATTAACTACCCAACAGCTACTTAGCCCCACACCCCAATGTAAGTATTTTACCAGTTTCATGCTGTGATTGTTTTGATCCCAGCGCCACAGTATCACACTCATCTTCCTCTACCCTTTATCTTCCTCACTTCACCTGCCGGCGGTCCAGACACACAGATCCCATTTACAATCCATCAGAGGAGGAGAGCAGCATCCATCGCAAGCATCCACATAAAGAGCCCTTCAGAAGAGGTGAGGAGATGTCTGACGGAGAAGGATGAAGGATAGATCCATGCCAATGGAGAAAAAAAGTTGAATGTACCTGAACTGAAATGGTGACTTTGAGAAGAGTGGATGGGTACCGGGGATTGAGAAGAAGACAGAGCTCTCGCCGCTAAAGCTGTGCCATGCCTCCTCGGGACTGAAACGCACGCTCAGGGGAGGAGACACCAGCCAGCGCTCACATGAGCCAAACCAAACAGCTGAAGGCTGAAGGGGGTGGGGAGGAGAGAGCAGCTGGATAGGCAGTCCTCCGTCAGCAGAGCGTGGGGGAATCCCTCTTTACCTCCCCCACACCACCCCTCCATGCCTCCCTGTCCTGAGAGGTCCCCGGCACACACCGCTCTTCATCAGCCAGCCTGCGTTTATACCATTAAACTGTTACCTCGCCATCATCAACAGGTCGACTCAAAGGCATCACCTATATGCAGCACAACTCAGCCTAACTCTATGAAGCTGCACCTATGTCGTCAGTAAGAAAGAAATGATTCTTCTTTCTTTTTTTTTCACTTACAGAGTATTTAAAGAAATTGTTCACCCAAAAACTAAATTCTGTTCTCAAGCAGTAATAAAGTTCGCAACCAGGCTGTTTTGCGTCACCATTGACTTCCAAAGTTGGGCAAAAAAATACTATTGGAGTCAATGGTTACCCAAAACAGCCTTACAAACTTTACTCAAAATATCTTCCTGCAAAGTGAACCGAACCAATAATCAACTAATTCAGTTGAATAATGACTATTTAATAGAAATGCTTTGAAACAATCAAAGTGCTATAGACACTAAGCTGATTTGATTTAATCGGAAAATTAAGCTATTAAACTCAATAACTTTAACATTCATGATTTACTCTCAGTCTGACCTTCCGTGAGCAGGAAAAAACGCCGCTTGAATCGTAGTTTTAACCACTCTGCCAAAAGTATTTCGCAAATAAATATATGAGGATACTTGTGTGCAGTTTACACAGTGAAAGAGTGCACACTGTTTACATTTACTGACAAAAAAAGACTGAACCGCCAGTCTAGAATTGTCTTCTAAGATCAGACTTCATTGGTCAAAACAATAAAAAGTCTTGTCTATTAATTTCCTATTAACTGCCAATTAAAATCGCCAGAAATATTTAAGCATTCCAGAACTGTTAATGAATGTAAAAGTAATAACAATAATAACGTAATAAAAAGTTGATGACACACTTAAAAATCTGCATTGTTTTTGCAAATAAACTCATGTCTACAATATATAAGTCAATGGGCCCCAAAACAACACTGGACCACACTGACCTTGATTAAATGGTCCAAAAAAAACAGAAAAATCTTTTTGTGTTCTGTAGAAAAAAAATGGATCGACTTGAGGTAAACTTTATTTTAATCTGTTCTCAAAGCAAATAACACGCAGACTTGCGTAAGAAGCACAGTATTTTCTTTACTGTGTGAAAACGCTGCAGAAGCGGTATTGTGAGAAACGTGAACGTTCTTGAGCTGGTGCTCTGCCTCTGAACTGGTGAAGATCCCAGAAATCCTCCGCTCTAATGATATCGTGGCTGAAGGCCGAATCCCAAACCACATGCTCTTCATCCAATATAGTACTCCAGGTTATGATTAGTGCATTCCAAATCACAGGACACTGAAAATAGTTGAAAGTGCGCTGTTTTCTGTGGGCTTTGTAAGTATGCATCCATTTATATCCCTACATGCTTTCTGACCTAATATTGCCCCTAAAGCTACAGGGTATATGTACTTGAAGTACGAAGTAGCTCCAGTCGTGACATACTACCATATAAACACTTCTGCGTAGAAGCTGAAAGAAATCTAAAACACATGCATAAAGATACAACTTAGCTGTAAACACTTAAACAGTTAAACCGGAGACTGGTTAGTCACCTTAGCTATTGTTAGAATCTTAAAACGGCTTATACTATTGTCTATAAATCATTTCGAAGCCTGTCATTCACAGGGTGATTGCAAATTAAGCTTATCTGATTGTAACAAGGTGAGCCGATTTCATTCAAGGACGGCCATCTAGCATGCAAGAGAAAGACAGTTGCAATATGAATAAGAAAATGTGTTGAAACTGACAAGATGATTAATGCATTGAGTGTGAAAAGGGCCGATCGCTCTAATGACGATCTACGCTTCAGATCTGTGTGCTGTTGAGCGGCATTCGTGCAGCACACCCCTGTCAACCTCCTGTAGACCCCGGGGCTCTGAAAACACAGAGGTCAGAGCCTCCTTTCTCTCCTTCCACAGCTGCGGTGCCGGAGTGTGTGCCACAGGCTGCTTGAGCATGAGCTGCGGCGCGAGACGCGAGGTGTTCCCCGTGTCCAAGCTCTCGCCAAAACCCAAGCCAAACCACAAATTACAAGCCAAATTTCAGCTTCTGGGGTTCGCCCAAGTCTCTGCCCTCTTTCCCACACTAAAGTGCCCTGGAGGCTGCAATATGAAGCATGTTTTAAAAATATACAACACACACAGGGGGTTCTCATCCAAGCAGATGTTTTGAAACCGTGACAGAAGGGTTCTACTAGAGCTGGAAGAGATTTTAGCAGCGCTGGCACAGCTGCAAGAAAACCGAAGTTTGCCAAACAGCAAGCTGTACTTAATAGAAAGTAGTTAAATTAAAGTTACAAAAAAAAAAAAAAAAAAAAACTTGGGAAAACAAGACTATATGCAGCAACTAGACTACAAAACTGCATTTTTTGAATACTCCGCATAAAATAAAATAATAAAATCAGACTTATTTTGACAAACAGAGTGATACATTTACAACAAAATACATTTACAACAAAACCAGAAGAATTCAATGTTATTTTAGCATTAATTATAATACTTAATATAAAGAAGTTAAAGTTAAGCAAAAAAAATGTCTACAAGCTAACAGGTAATTAAAATCAAATCTATATAAATAATAATAAAACTAAAACCATAGAGTGATATTTCTGTATTATTTAGATAATAAAAGCTTATTCAAAATTGTTATAAAATAACAATCTAATTAAAAAGTTAAAGATAATTTATATAATTATCTATATATAATTTATATTTTAGTTTTTTTCTTTCAATTTATGTTGTATGCGTTTTAGATTTTTAATAGTTTTTAAAGACAGTTGTACCAATTTATGTGCTCCAATTTATATTTCAGGCAGTAGTTTTAAGTTTTTATTAACAACAGTAACAACACTGGCAAAAGTATGCTCTTTTTTAGCATAGCATTTTAGTTTTTAACATGAATCAACAGTTTTTTTTTTTTTATGGATAAACTTTACTATACATCAATCCTTCAAGAGTGGAGTCACATCTCAAATGTATTATATAACACTTTAAAAAGCTCATAAAAAGCTAATTGCTTCTTTATAACTCAATGAAAGTGTGAGTAAAGCACAGTGATTTCTTCAGATTTATTGTGCTTCTGTAGTGGTGAGTGATATGTGGAGGACGCTACATGTGTCGGGCAATAGTGAACAAGCTCATTAAAAAACAACAGCTTTGAATCACAGGCTCCTGCTCGCCATTCTTTGTGTCAATGGATGCTAAAATAAATCCAAGTATGTGCGGACAATGCAGGGCTCACCCCGTGGAGAGGCTCTTTGTTTTGCGAGACCCCCATCATCTGCTTTTCGGGGGGTTTGGGGACGGATGGGGGTGGACGGGTCTCTACTGCCAGGCTGTCAGGGGATGGGTGGGACATATGGGCTTTTGGGGCTCTGACACAGAATCACGAGGGGTTCGGAGGCACCCTGGGTCTCCCGAGAGAGAACAGAGCTGGAGTTGTTGTGTGAACTCAAGACACTTGTAAGGAATGCCTGACTGCTGATGTCATGCTTCTGTATGCTTTTACTGAACTGCAAAAAACTTTCTTACAAAGTCCGGATTAATATTAAGATTAATATCCAAAATTTGGATATGATTAAAATGATTATTATAAATATTAACAATATATGTATTGTGAAATATATTAATATATTTGATATAAGCAATATGTTATATTTCTTAATAATAATAATAATAATACTAACAAATTAAATGAACAACAAAATACTTCAATATTACTTAAATATTTCAGAAACATGTTTTTTAGTGTGTGTATTATTAAATCATTTTACTAATTAATTTATAACTTATTTAATAAATATCTAATAAATATAAATAAATACATTAAATGCATATTATATATTTTTTTATTATATATATATATATATATATATATATATTTAATTATAACTATATAATTTATATAACAAATATGTAATTATTAATACTACATATATATATATATATATATATATATATATATATATATATATATATATATATATATATATATATATATATATATATATATATATATATATATATATATAATTAGTATTATTATTATTTGCGCAAATAAAAAAAGGGATTCAGTTATGATGTTGTTACTGTGATGTTGGACATCTTACACGCACAACATCACAGTCACATCTGTGGGTGGTTGCCATAGTTACCAATTGTCTAATGAAAGTGTTTTACCCAGAACTCATGATGAGAAGTGATGTTAACATGCTGCTAGAATAAGATCCTCCTGCAGTGTTTCTCCTGCATCTCAATGAGCCTCTTTCGCTACAGTTTAAATGTACAACGAACCACAACACAGCCAGCAGTAACAGTAATAATGATCAGTAATAATAGGATAACATGAGATTATACAAACAAATACTTACAAAATATTTTACAATTGCTTCAATCCAACTGCCTACTATGAATTTTGCCTACGTTGTTTATTCAAAAGTTATTGTTTTATTATTAGTATTACCGCAGCATCCATCACTGACCATTAACTACTGACATCCAACGCAAAGAATCTCATCCTACCCAGAATTCACCTGCTCACAGTCGAGACCCAAAGCACTTCAGTGGAGTCTCTGTCAAAGCAGCCGGTGTTCAATAGCATATATCCCAGCAAGCCTCCCATCTCACACTTTCACCAGGCAAAATGTCACTTAAAGCTTCATCAGCTGTGACCTTTCACCTCGACCTGTACACAAGTGCATGCTGACCTTTACTGTTCACATCTGAGCAGATCTGTAGTTCAATTGCCCATCAGCATTCAGGCGCATATTGACGTGTTTCTCAGTGCGGTGATGGTGTTTCTATGATGGAGCACCATAATGACGAGACAAAAGAGTGAGAATTAAACAGACAGACACTCAGGGAGACAGATGTCTTGACTGACATGTTCAAGGACAGCCAAATGCATGCAGATCACAAAAAGAAACTCAGACACTCAGTCTAGAATCATTTATGAGATCTGCTGAAAGTCCTTACAGCTATCTATTCAGCTATTTTTGTAAAGTCGCAAAGACGTAAAATCTCAAAATTGGCCTCTAAAATTATTTTTTAATGGGATAGTTCTCCCAAACTCGCCATTTACTCACTCTCGTATCTTTCCAAATCAATCAAACATTTGGTTGCCCATTTTCTTTATGCTTTATGCGTATTAAGTATTAATTAACTCCATGTACTTAATTACTATATGGCTAGGATAAGGATTGGGATTTGTCTTAAGAGGTATTTTTATAAAAACATAATGAATTGTTATTATATTAAGTATATACAACATGTGTAACAAGGACACCTTAAAATAAAGTATAACAAAAAAATAATATATAATATAAATATATATATATATATATATATATATATATATTTTTATATTTATTTATTTATTTATTATCAATTATATATAAATTATTTATATATTTATTTTTACAAAAAATAAATAATATATAATTATAATTATAAAATATAATTATATATATATATATATATATATATATATATATATATATATATATATATAATAATCAATAAACTAAATAAATATAATACAATACAATTAAACGAACTAAACCTAAATTATATTTTTTTTTTATTAAATTAAGAAAACATTTGAAATGGCCTACCTTTGCAAATTTACTCAAAATCCAATCAATTCCTGATGGATAAAATCAAGTCCCAAAATATTCAGTTTTACAACACATTATAAAAAGTAAAATGGGCCGTAAACAACACTTAGCTGGGACTTTAAATAAATATGTAGATTAAATAAATATTTTTAATAAATATCAATTTAACAACTTTAAATGTAAAACATATCGGTGATTTGTTACCACAAAAACTTTCCCGAAAAAAAAAAAGGTAGCTTAATGTTAATAAATCAGTCCTTTGTTGTGCATGCATTTCTGCTTTAAAGCTGCAGAGTGAACATCATGTTTGAGCTGTAAATGTCCTCAGAGGAATCCGACATCTAAATAAAAGTTTTAAGATGCGCAAACATCCGCACATCTGAACCCTTTTCTCCTTTAATCTATTTCAGTCTCTGCCTGTTCGTTATGCTCAACATCATCTATTTCATATGCAAATTCTGGCAAGACACTTTAAGGAGGAGAAAAAACAGACACTTTATTTCATCCGCTGAGATTAGATGTTTGTTGAGTTTTATCGAGCAGGACGTTTCTGATGGGAGGCCTCAAAGAAAGCTCTGACATGTACAATCGTACAGACACTAACGCAGGACGTTTGTCATGCATTTAGGACACCTGCTGTGCCCGCGTCATAAAAACAAGCTTTTAAAGTGTTTAGAAGCACTCTCACACAGAGATCTGCTTTAGTATCGCTCGTGCCATTAGGGAACAGTGCTGTGTTATGGCAGGAGAAACAGATGGCGACAGGCTGTGAAGAAAACTTACGCATTTTAGCTGACTCTCTGCATATTCTGACTGTAATGGGATGCTGGCTATGTTACAGAAACTCTGCAAGCAAGAATAGTGTGCATACTGTACATAAAAGCAATGCAGTATGGATATCCTTACTGGAACAAGTTCACCCAGTTCATCAAAACTCATGCAATTCGAAATGCTATTTAATTTTTTTTTTTTTTTGCAAAACAAAAAAATGCACAATGTACTTTTTTTTTTCCTCTATTGAACGAAATGAATAAGGTATCAGGCCATCCAAGAAGCCGATGAGTTTTGCATTACTACCAACGGATGCTCTGCAGTGAATGGGTGCCGTCAGAATGTCCAAAGAGCTGTACAAACACATGATTTTTGCAATAACTGAGCCCTCTATCCACAAATTGTTATGAATATCCTCTACATCTCGGGTGAGCGCATTTTCAATTTTTGAGTCGACTGTTCCTTTAAAACATAAGACTGAAAACCTTTTAAAGAACGCAAAAAAAAATTTAATGCATCAAGAATGTCAATTTGTCATGCTATTGTGGTGAAATAATGAAAATAATTTACATTCTTTTTTGAAATATCACGAATACAACAAATGCGAGTGACCATCAGCTGAAAGCATCAAGGCGAGAAGTCCATGCACATGCATGGCTGTATTGTTATGTTAATGTCCTTTATCTTTTTCCAGTGCTCTAGTGCAGACAGCCAGTCCACTATATTAGCGAATTAAAACCACTATCACCTGCAAATCAATATGGAGAAAGAGGCAAAGCCAGAGCCTCCAGGGCAAAAGAGCATTAAAGTCAATGAGCAGGAGCACAATGGCATGGGGCAAGTGTGTGTGTGTGTGTGTGATACTGGAAAAAAAAGAAGAAAGAAATAACAAAAGAAGGAAGAGAAAGTGCTCAATATGCCAAATGTACTCAAGTCATATTTTTAGAGGAATTAGACCATAAAAAAATGACATACAAAATGCTACACTAACAGTTAACAGGATAATATCAAACCACAACAAAGAGAACAACTACTTAATTAAATAAAGAAGTTATTAAACAAATATTATTAATAGCTGCCTGGTTTAGTAGTAGACCCTATGCATTTATTTATTTATATTTAAAAACAGATATTTGAACAATATACACATCTACTAATCTGAAAAATCATAATAAAAGGTCTTCAGAACATTATGACAATGATAAGATTCAGAGGTGCTCGATAACACGCAATAGATGTCACACAGAGATGCTTAGAGTTCTTACATCCTTAATAAAAGGATCCAATCTCTTTACCAGATGGCCACAAATGGTGAAAATCTGCAGTGTTTTTATAATGTTTACTCATTCACTTCTCACTTCCAGTGTTTATTTGACGCATACAATGATTCCCTGAATCCAAATGTCCACAAACCAGACATGACCTCTTTTTTTTTGTTTCGGCTGTATATGTTGTGAAGATCTTTTTAAAACTGTAAAATCAAATCAGGCTTATAATGACTACATTAAATCATATATTATTGGACGGTTATTTGCATGAGAGAAGGAGAAAGAGAAAGAGAAAGAGAAAGAGAAAAAGAGAGAGAGGGAGAGAGAGAGAGAGAGAGAGAGAGAGAGAGAGAGAGAGAGAGAGAGAGAGAGAGAGAGAGAGAGAGAGAGAGAGAGAGAGAGAGAGAGAGAGAGAGAGAGAGAGAGAGAGAGAGAGAGAGAGAGAGAGAGAGAGAGAGAGAGAGAGAGAGAGAGAGAGAGAGAGAGAGAGAGAGAGAGAGAGAGAGAGAGAGAGAGAGAGAGAGAGAGAGAGAGAGAGAGAGAGAGAGAGAGAGAGAGAGAGAGAGAGACAGAGAGAGAGAGAGAGAGAGAGAGAGAGAGAGAGAGAGAGAGAGAGAGAGAGAGAGAGAGAGAGAGAGAGAGAGAGAGAGAGAGAGAGAGAGAGAGAGAGTGAGAGAGAGAGAGAGAGAGAGAGAGAGAGAGAGAGAGAGAGAGAGAGAGTGAGTGTAGTACATACTTGAAGCACTAGAGAGCACTGTAGTCTACTTAATCTTCGCTCAGTATAATCTTTTTAGCCTACAGTATGAACATTAGAGCCTCATGAGTTAATTGAGTGGATTAGTATCATACTTTGACTGGAATCTTCCGCTGGACTTGAGCCTAATCCATGATCGACTCATTCATTACAGCAAAACACAACTCCTGAATAATACACGGCATTTGTATATATGCTCACCAGCGCTGCTTTATTTGTTACTATTTGAGCGTATTTTAAAATCTAATTCGCTGCTGATGCAAAGCTGAATTTTCAGCATCACTCATCAGCTTTCAGTGTCACGTGGTCCTTCTGAAATCATTCTAATATGCTCGTTTTCTGCTCAAGAAACATTTATTATTATAACTCTGTTTAACCATAGTGTTGCATCATATTTCTGTAGACATCAGAACCTTTCATGAATAAAAAAACAGCCAGATCTCTAGCATGTACCTACGCTGACTGTATCTCTCACACACGCACACACGCACACACACTATATATATATATATACACACTCACACATGCATCATCTACTATCTCTAAACACAGACTGCCAGTGCAGCTGATCGCCACACACAGGGCTAAATTTACTGTTTCTCAGTATAACACTTGATTCTGCTAAAGCCTGTGTTAGTGAGCCAGGGCTGCGGATTTAAATGTGCATCGTCAACATAATTATTGTGCAATGACGTGCAGTGATAAATAATACTAACCACACAGTCAGTTACAGCCAAACCATACACATTCAAAATCAAGCCTGTCCGCTTTTATTCATTACATCACGCATCCAAAGTCAAGCTCTTTTTCCCAGGTCTTGCGGATCAGTTTGTGTCCAATCTGTACCCGCCTATCAGAGATGACACACACACACACACACACACACAAGAACACACTCTCCTTTCCCTTGACAAAGCCTTAAATGGCATTTGAACGTGATTGCAGGGAGAGAGAGAGAGGGAGATGCCTCCTGGGTTGCCTAGCAAACTTACTAACTCAAAAATAAACCAAGCCACCCTGGCTTGCTTAGATATGACTGAGAACAAACACACACACACACACACACACACACACACACACACACATAATAGCTCAAGACCGGCAGGCTGCTAAAACAAACAATAATAAATAGCCTTTTAAATAAAAGTGTCATTGTATCACCATAAAATATACCATGAAAAAATAAATAAATAAATAAATTTATATATATATATTAAAATATATATATATATATATATATAAAAAAATGCTCATGATTTGTATGCGTGTCATGATGTGCGTGGTATAACCATGGTAGAACCACAGCACTATTTTGAAAAAAAAAAGCTGAGCATCTATCTAGATGAGCATCTGCGTATCACCATATAAGGCAAAGGTTTACTAGAGGTGCACATTACTGTGTATCGGTTATCGGTTGTTCGTTGTTAGCCGATATTATACATAAACCTATCGGATATATAATTGTGTGCATTTATTTTTGCATTATAATTATATTCGCTCTCATCTTACTCTTTAAAAACACTAATAATTTCGTAAGTGTAAAAAGTAATCTTAAACAAATTTCAAACTTTGGATGAAATAATATTGAATTTACTGGTCAAATATTTGTGGCAGTGCACAGATGTAACCTTTTGCAGAAGTACATTATTTATCATGTCTTGATTAGATAATGCACTAACAAAAGCACCGTGTTTTACCTTTTATGATTTGTAAATACTGCAGTATTTAGCATTATACTTACCAATACCAAAAAGTATTAAAAGTTGCCATAATGAATGTTTGGAATAATTTTTTAGTAACATGCTAACATCTGTAAATATGAGTACCACAGTACTAAATATGAATGTGTCACTAACTAATACTACTATATTGCTTTAGCCATAAAATGTGAAACTTCAGATATCCTGCAGTAATCCATAACCATACAATTTGCCATGCCTTAAAATAAAGATTACCTAGATAGATAGATAGATAGATAGATAGATAGATAGATAGATAGATAGATAGATAGATAGATAGATAGATAGATAGATAGAAAAAGAAGCCTAAGCTCAACCTAAGTCTCTCTAACCTGTGTGTCCTCTCCACTGTCAACAGGATGGTAGTTTTTGTCTGTTGCCCACCCACTCTGAGTCCCAAGGTGGAGGTGAGCGTTGCTTTGCGGGGGGCTGGTGAAGCAGGGCCGGGGGGCCACAGCCCGGGTGGGCACCTGCGGGATGGGGAGGGCGCTGTGGATCGGCTTTGGCAGTCCAGACTTCATGTTAGTGACCACCAGGATAGCAGGCATCTTCCCCAGGACCCAGAACCAGTCCACTGTGTCCTGCCACACACTCTAGCATCCAGCGTTCTTTTATTCCCAAGAACAATCCCTATTACAGTCTCCAAAAAAAAGAAATAGCGCTCCACCTGTGTGTTGACCAGTCCGAGACGCTCTTCCAAAAAGCAAATGGGAATCCGTTCGGCTCTTAAGGGTTTTCCTGAAGTGCGTAAGCCAACATGGAAAATCCACGGCAGGGAAAAAAAAAAAATCACAGCATCATGAGAAGGGCAGGAATATAGAAGAACAGCAAACGTATGACAGCAGAGAATGGTGCTCAGCTGGTGACTGCAGGGATTTGAATGCACTTGTCCACAATCTCTCTCTCTCTCTCTCTCTCTCTCTCCCTCTCTCTCTCGGTTTAAACCTCTCAAGCAGGTGTGGCTTTAAGACAGCGTCAGTAACTAGTGGCTCCTGCTTGACACCAGTATATAAGCACTAGTTTTCTTTCAGCTGTGCAGTGCACACTCCCATAAACACACGCTCACACACACACACACACACACACACACACACACACCCCCCATCTACAGAGAGGACGTCAGAGCAAATGAGAGGCATGAAGCAGCAGAGGCTGGATATGATTAGCTGGTGTGTATGTGTGTGTTTTGTTGAGCATGGAAGGAACTATGCATGTCTTACATGTGCGAGTGCTGTAGATTAGAATTGACAGTTTGTGTGTGTGTTGTGATGTGTGTGTGTTTTTGTGTGTGTGTGTGTGTGTGTGAGAGAGAGAGGGAGAGATGCAGTGTTCTCCATGTTGTGGGCTTTCCTCCAGGCACGCTGAACGCAGTAGATGTCAAATGAGGCGAAGGTTACTTGCAGGGATTAGCGCGTATCTCATATTTCTCCGATTTTATTCATTTTTTCTTTCTCGTAGACTCTCATTAATCACTGCAGAGATCCACCTCTGTTTCTCTGTCTTTGTTTTTAATGAATTTTAGAATGATAAAGCAGTTCAGTGAGACGTTGGAAGAGCATTAATCCTGCGTATAAGAGGTTTTCATTTACATTACTTTATTTAGCAGATGCTTTTATCCCAAGTGACTTAAACGTGAGTAATACAAGCACAAGTGATTAATCAGAAGAAAGCCAAGTACAAGTATAGCTGCCATATCAAATGAATTCTATATGCATCTATTTTTTTTTTTTTACTTTCTATTAATCAAATACTCTGTGTGTATATATTATATCATAGCTTTGCCATGATTTCTGGCTACTTATACATTACAGAGTCTGGTAGAACCCCAAAAAACAGAGAAACCATCTGGTTGAAAACACTATATATGTATGCATTAACTTCTATGCATCAGCCAAATGCAATGTAATACTCTATTAATGTCCACCTAATGACTCCTGGATCAATGTCCTACCATCTGTAGCCTATATCATGACAGCTTATGATCTTGGGACAACGGTGGGTGTGAAAGAGGGGCATTATCAGTGTAGTTCCCCTAAAATGAGCGACAGTTAAAAGATAGCTCAAAAAAAGAAAAATCTCATTTAAAGGGATAGTTCACCCAAAAAAAATCTCTCATTAATTACTCAGGTCCTTAAGACCTTCGTTCATCTCCGGAACACATATTAGGATATTTTTGATACAATCCGAGAGCTTTCTTTGCCATCACAGTCAGCAATGCAACTGACACGTTCAAGATCCAGAAATATAGTAAGGACATTGTTAAAATAGTCCACATGACATTAGTGGTTCAACCTTCATTTTATTCAGCTACTTTTTTTGTGCAAAAAAATAATAAAAAAATTACAAAAATAATTCTTCTCTTCCATCTCAGTCCACGTGATACAATGAAAGTCGCTGGGATCCAGCACTGTTTTGAACTCCACTGACTTTCACTGTACAGACAAAAGCAGTCAAACATTCTCCAAAATATCTTTTTTATGCTAAGAAAGTCATGCAGATTTTGCACAACACCTCTGAACGACACGTCCTCTGACTCGAACGATTTCGATTTCCAAAGTCCGATCGTGATCTCAAATAATATAATCATAAAGCATTTTACAATCTTTAATTTCATTTTCCCTAACTTCCCGGCATCGACAAACCTAGTTATTTGCCACCACACCCAACAGCAAACAGTTGCATTTCAGGAAACTATGACCGCAGACAATGGACGCTATCCGAGAATGACGCTACTGCCCAGTACAATTAGACTTTACCATACAGACACTGTCCAATCCAACACAACATTGCAAATTCAGGTTAATGGATCGCTGGAGACGCTCACTCATAATCACACTGACAGAGTTCAGTCATTTGTGAAATGAAAGGGAGTGAAGTAATGAGAAGATTGGGGTCTCTCTCTCGAGAGACGATGTCCTCAAGTCTTCCCAGATCCCACGCTGTGTGCCTTCTAAAGCCGCCACACGCACATAATCCTGTTACCCGTGATGCAAATCTGCATGCATTTCTGTGCATCCATTAAACTATTATATAAATTTGAATACACAATCTTGCTAGGTGTATGCAACGCGAAGTGCAACTAGAATAACGAAAGTCGAAACGCAGATCTGATCAGCTGAATAAATGGGATCAAAATGAGAAATCGTCTTCCAGCAGTGGTCTCATTTGAAGGCCATACTTTTGAGTCATTGCCAAGGCAACCTCTGTACTTGTTCTGTTAGGTAATTCAAGAGCAGTCACTGTCATTTCACAACATCTGTCAGCGAGGCACAAGAATAATATGCAATAACACACGGTGACTGGCTCCGCTGAGGATTACGGTGGACGTTGTGTAATTAAAGTCTAAAAGCCTTTTACCTTTACATTTATTTTGAAACAGAACTGCAGGTGTATAATATCAGGGGTTGGCTGAATGGAGCTCTAGTACACATGCACAAACGCTCACTTCATCATGAGAGCAACTTTTGAGAGCAGCTTTGTAGTTGCAGGTTGACATTTTCAGTCCATTATATTTTTAGACCCTGAAAAGCACTTGAGACTATATCAAACCCTGGAGATCTGCAACATTTCAATTGCAATAACATCCTGAAGTTAACTAAGGTTTAGGACATTCCTAAATAAAAAAAAAAAAAAAATATATATATATATATATATATATATATATATATATATATATATATATATATATATATATATATATATATATACACACATATATATACACACACAAAAAGAGGCTATTTTCAAATCCTGAAGCTCTTTCATGTTTCACCAAATAGTCTGTTGTTCACACAGAGCGTTCAAGTAATTCAATGACTGAAATTGAATTAAATAATAAACAGATAATTAAAGGTGGGAAATGTAACAATTGCAAGGAGGAAATAAATAAAATAAATAAATAAATAAATACATAAACTCACGTTAATACGTACTTGTCTCCATAAAAGTCCTAAAAATGTTCTCTCTTTTAAAAGAAATATAAAAAAATGCAATGTAAAAAAATAAAAAAATAAAATAAATAAATAAACTGACTCTATACACTTCCTAAAAATATATTTTTAAATAACATAAAATATGATGCAAATTTGAGCATGCATCACTCATAATTGGCAGTTTTCTTCAGATACCTTTTTAAAATATTTTTATTGCTTTATTTTAGTCTTTGCATGAGGACAAACAGTACATCTAAAACCTAAAAAAATAAAAAATAAATAAAAAAAAAATAAAAAATAAAATAAATATAATAAAAGTGGAGATGCTAGCTTGCTAAGTTTAACACCTTACTTCGGATCACTTTGAACCCTGAGAGATGGCCGTAGTCATACGTGCCCAAGCAATACCACTAACAAGCACACCGCAGTCAGTAAACGTGAAGTACATTTAATAATCCATTAATCCAACTGTGTGCAGCGACATTTTGACTACAACAGCAAGTGACTTTATACTTACGACGCACAGTTGTGCAGTCTAATGAGAGGTTAGAGAAATAAATTAGCTAAAAATATCTGCATGTAGGCGATCAGACAGGACAGGTCTCGTGCAGCTGAACACTTACTGTAAAGAACTACAGTTTAAAGGCACAGTTAATCAATGCAGTTTATCATATTTTAAGTCAAAGTACCATATCTTCCCAAAAATAGTATCCAGGAAAAAAAAAATCACATTTTATGTGCAAAGCTAACTGAAATATCAAGTATTTGTTGATTCTTTAATCATTATCTGAAAAAAAATAAATAAATAAAATTATACTAATTCCAAGAAAAAGAAATGGGTTTTGGAAAAGATGTCATGTGACCACAGCACGTTGCTTTTAATGAAGCGTGCATAATTAACTCATAATTAGCTTCCATTTGCCTCCTGCGCTCCTCACAACTTAATGTCTCTGTATTACGATCAGAATTTTAATTTCATACACTCTAATTCTCCCATACTTTATTAAGATGCTAATAAGCATTCATTATGATTAGCGATGCTTCTTCAACCGCGACGATGTTCTGAGATCTCAAATAATATCTCCTCATATCATTCAGCTAGACATTAGGGGGCTTCAAAGCTCCAAATAATCAGCTTTAAAACGCGTCCGAAGAGAAATGTTGCCGTGGTTGTTTGAGCTACAGACACAGCGCAGGTATGCAAAGGGAAACCGAGAAGCACTTAACTACTGATCATACATTTCCATCTGCTAGAATTAATATTCACTGCTGAGAGCAGAATATCATTTCATTCTAGTATTGCAACAAACAGAGAGGTTTAGTGTTTCATCATCATTTCTTATTTTCTTTCCAGTAAAACTGCAGTCAAGGTTCCACTAGATAACGCAAATATATATGTAATGTATAATGTAAAAACAATGTAAAAAATATATATATCTTATGTAAAACTACCCCCGAAAAGAATAGGGTTGCCAAGGCTGCGTGTTTAATAATAGTAATAGTTCACAATAATATTGTGAAATATTAGAACCATTTAAAATATTTTAATATACTTAATGCAATTTATTTCTATATTTTTCAGCAATTTTCAGCTTTTCAGTGTCACATGATCCTTCAGAAATCTTTCTGATGTGTTGATTTGCTGCTAAAGAAACATTTCTTATTTTTATCAATTACAAAAAGGGCTTTTTATATTGTTCTGTTATACGGTTCATGATTTATTTTATGAATATAACGTATACCTGTATACCTGAAATACAGTTTTTGTAAGGTAAACATTTTTTACTGTCACTTTTTATCAATTTAACACTCTACTTGAACTGATGCACTTTTATTGACTGGGACCGATCGCATTTGCTTTACTTTTTAAACTGCTTTCTCGTTTAGAGCAGAGGTGGAAGTCTCTCAGCCAACGCAAACTATTACTCCTTACAAACTTGAGAAATCCTGAATGGTGTCATTAGTCAAGAGAGGGAGGGATCTCTTAGTTGTGTTGTTTGGCCTCGCGAAGCCGTGTTCTCGAAAACGCCAGGCTCCACGGGGAGCCAGGCGTTTTCCGAAACATATATGCTGTATCTTCAAATGTGGTGTAATGGAGAATTAAGTCCGACATTCATCAAAACAACGCGTTGTATTTAGCATCCAGTATTCAGACATAACATTGGAAGCAACTTTATCCAACAGATTCCCAGTTACAGTTCACTCCTGACCTAGCTACAGTGGAAAAAAAAACACAATGTGAAAAATGATCCAGTGGCTTTGTACATTTCACAATAATGAAAATGCATACTAACTTCAGAAAATATCCCATCAGCTAAATAAATGCGTAGAAATGAAATGTGCATGTATTCTAGTTTTATACTTAATCATCTGTCTAATCAAGATTAATCGCAAATTATTATGTATATATAAAGATACAGCATACATTTTATACACAAATATAGTTATCTTTATATAAATTATATCATATATTGTATTTAATACATAAACGTAACATTTTTCTTAAATGCATACAAGCACGTGTATTTATACACATAATAAATATACACAGTACGTACACACATATTATGTAAGCACTAGTCGAGATTCCTGTAAATAGAAATATTTTCCTTGCCTATCAATCAAAACATTTGGGAATGAAAAAAACATACACTTTGAAACTCTTTGAAAGTGTTATTAAAAAGATTTTTTTTTTTTATTTCGATGATTTTTTTTTGAAAATGAAGAAACTATACTAGTCATTTTTATAAACTACGGATTTAACTCATTCCATATCATTATATTCCTCATCTTTAACTTATTTTTTCAATTCATAATTAAAATATATTTTAAGTAATTTAGCATATAATTTACAAAAGCATGCACATATATTTAGCCTTTGCAACTCTTTCTGATTTCACGTTTTTAAAAATCACTAAAATCCTTTTAAAACAAAAATAGATTTTTTTTATCACATATGCTTGTTCTGTTGTGGGTCCATTGCATGTGTGTGTGTGTTTATACGCGGTCAGCCGTATAACTCAGCTTGACCCAGAATAACAAGAGTGGAGGTCACCCAAACACACTCAACACTCAGCCGACTGGCTGGACTCTTCAAAATAACACACTATCACGGGGGAGCGGTTGAACAAGGACGGCCAAGTGTGGTCTGCCCACTGGTTCTGAGCTGGAAACACTACCAGAGACACATGCATTCGAAAGAACGAGCTGATTTAAAGCAAAGCATGCACGCGGAGTCCACACACACGCGACAAAACAGTGGCATCCCGCTGAGAGGTTTCCCAAAAATAATCTCTCCAGGAGCCGCCGTGACCCTAAGCTGTCAAAAGCAGTCACTCCAGAGATAAAAGAACGCATCTTCCTGAAACCTGAACTCATTTATCTTCATCTCAGCTGACGCCGTCACATCCTGAGCTCTGCTGGAGAAAGACTCTCAGATCAGCTCCTGTGAGTCGGGAGCCAGAGTGTGATCTGTTTTGTGCGTGACTCCTCCAGACACACACATAAGCATGCCGACAGTAGCGTGGTAAAGTGATGGCATCAGACATTGTATAGGTTTTTTGCTCTCATCCGATACTGTTGGCACTGTCAAAACAGCGTTGGTTCCCCAAATAAGGAATCAAAAGGCAACAGAAGAAAGGAACCCACATTTCCTGAGGTGACATAAATGGAGAACAAAAACTTTGGGAGAAACCAGGCATAGGGACTCCCAAAAATGTAATTATCTCCAAAAACAATAAAATGTATTTTTTTGAGACACAGAATGCTATATGGTTAATGGTTTTGATTGTATGACACAATGTCAAAAAGCACTTCGCACCCACAACCTTGTTTTATTGAGCTCTCATCTGCAGAATAAAGGAATTATTTAAATATACAATTATATTAAATAAAATGCAATTAGTCATTTATTAGTCCTAAATAATGGTAATAAAGTTAATAGTAAGTATAATTTAATTAGGTAATAAATAAATGTTCTTTTTTTTAAGCGATAGATAAAAAGTAAAAAATCTCTAACCATTATCACCGTCAAATTAAAACTCATTCTGAACAATGTTTTTATAAAATTTATACTCATGCATTGAGGTGATGTTTTTATCCAAAACAATTTAGAAAAAAGTTAGTTTAGTTAAAAATCTGTGCATTTGTCGGACATTATTTCAATGGAACTCTGAACTTCTCATATACATGGACCTAAATGTAAAAATGTAACATTTATGGCATTCATCCTTTAATATATCTTCTTAGAATATATATATATATATATATATATATATATATATATATATATATATATATATATATATATATATATATATATATATATATATATATATATATTTTATTATATATATATATATATATATATATATATATATAAAATATATATATATATATATATAAAATATATATATATATATATATAAAATATTATATATATATATTTATATATATATAATAATATATATATATATATATATATATATATATATATATATAAAAAAAAATATATAATAATATATATATATATATATATATATATTACTAATATATCTTCTTAATAATATATATATATATATATATATATATCTTCTTATATATATATATATATATATATATATATATATATATATATATATATATATATACTGTTATAAAAAAATACAAAAAAACAAATTAACATATTAATATACAACCTTTAATATATCTTCTTAGAATATATATATATATATATATATATATATATATATATATATATATATATATATATATATATTTATAAAAAAATACAAAAAACCAAAAAATTGTAAACTATAAAGACCCTACAGTACAGTATAGTTATAAAGCATGGCAGTACAGTGCAGCACAATGTTGTAAGTTATGTTATCGGATAATATAACACACTGTTATATAAAGTTGCGCAATAAAGTATAGTATTGTCATAAAACTGATATGCAGTGTACTGTGGTGTGCTTGTGGCCATATGGTACAATGTATTAGCGAATGGCTCAATCTAGCACACTATCTTGGACTGAACAAATGCATACAGTATCAAATGTACCGCAGCGGTACGGCAAAGCACAGTTCTGCATAATACAATGCAGCATGATTCAACATTCAATAAGCCTAACAACGTAACATCAAACATTAAGACCATCTGTTGTCACAACAAACCGTACTGTAAAGCATACGCCAGTGCTTCATGTGGTCGAGCTTCACCCGCTCCAAACGCTTCGCTCTGATCTGGAGCAGAACCAGCGCTGATTCTGACCACCAACCGCACACCGAGCAAAGACACGGAGGAAATGTTCCCCGACACACGACTACTGCTCTCATTTCCTGCCCTCGTGCTTCAGGGGGACTGGAATCAGTGTTTTCAATTTAACAACACATTATAAAGAGCGGTAAAGAGGAAGCACGCGGCTCGGAAAATAATCAGCCCCTGCGTGTCAGGGATAATCCAAATACAGAACAGAAGGGAAAACGGGGAGAACTGCATAATACGGGACTAATTAAATTCTTTCATTGTGAGTACACTTTGTTTTACTTTGCTAGGAGACATAACGTTTGAGGGGAAACAATTACACGACTCTTTAAACTGGGGCTTTTGTGAGGATTATTGATATGGAAGTAATGCATCGAGATGAAAGGCAACAGCGCTTCTAGCTTGTGGTATCACGTCTCTATAAATAATGGAGTAATTGCTTTGTTAAATGGAGTCAAAGTTGGCAAATAATTCCAGCGATAAGAAAAGGTGCAAAAACAAGACAAATCCTCCCTTGATGTGGCCGATGCTCTGCGATTCATGCACTGCAGGCATCTTGGTGCAATAAAACAAGAAGCAATTTTACGAGATGATGCTTCTAATATTAAAAGCACACACTGCGTTCTCACCTACATCTAATGGACCTTTATGCAGTCAGCTTTTAGAGGAAGCAAATGCAATTCAAACGATATTTGATACATTTTATGTAGGTTAAACAGTTATAAAGATCTACAAATGTCAATTTTAGTTTTGGTTTACTTTCTCGCCAACTATTACACAATTCAAATTTCATATTTTTGCATCTGAAAAAAAAAATCTTTTAGCAATTTTAACAGTCTTATAATATTTGATATGCAACTGATATTTATATAGCATATGCGTCTTTCTTATTGGCTGCATAAATATCAACTAAAAAATATATTTTTTAATCTGAAAAAAAAAACATTTTCTTCTATGATGAATTTTTTTTTTCCTTTCTTGAGTATGAGCTCCATAGTACTGTATGTAAGCCATAAAAGCCTGATGTATCGCATATGATACTCAACAAAAACACATATGCAAACCATATGTGTCTGATGGATGGTAATATTGTAGAAAACTTCTAATAACTGATAGCACAGCAACATAGCGAGTGTGCATCATGCCCCTGACGCTACAATACAAAATGACTAAATTATTTGTCACATAAATTAAACATGATGAAACATTGCAGTTGAAATTGTTAGCTTAACTTCTACAGATGCAGTGATACGTGATATACGTAAAAAAGTACGTTAAGATTCATTTTAAAAGTGTGCTCCCTCAAAGTAAAAGTAATAAACTAATATACCTTCAGCTCTTGGAGAAAATTTATAAAGATATAACCATTCTGATATATTGATATTCACATTTTAATCAAGTAATCTGCTTTATAACAATTTCATTCATTTACAATGCAAATTATATTCCTAGCCATATAAATATTAGACACTAAATATCATATTTTCGCTTGGGTTTGGTTTCTGAATAAAACAGATGTTTTTTGGGTTTTTTTTTTTTTCTTTTAATTAACTCCCTAATCTGCTATATCATATATGTGCCTTAAAAGCCTGATACATAGAATATGATACTGAATAAAAACCACCTAAATGAACTCAGTACAAAAACAGTTCTTGGAGGAAATAAAAAAATGTGACTGTTTTCCATCACGAGCTCTAAATTTGTCAGGTGGGTCCTAAAAATAGCTTTCATCGGTACTTCTGAGCATCTCTGTGAAGCCCAACCTGAAAAACCTACTTAGCCATCTGTGCCATCCTTTCAGTTTTGTAAATGGTCTGCAATTTACTGGGACAGGTCTAAAGGAAAAGCACAAGATTTGATTCATCATCAAGCCAACTGGACCATGGCTGTGGTTTAAGGTGGTTCAACTGCCTTGACCGATTTTCACAAACAATATTCCCTTTACTCTCAGGTTATGTTATGTCCAAAACAACTCGGTGGCGTCCAGAACTGAAGGTCATTGACTGGGCATGCTGCAGATGGGTGATAGAGGTCCAGTCTAGCGGTAATGACAATCCTTCTTAACAAGATCAGATTTAAAGGTGAGCGTACAGGCAGAGAGAAATCCGTTAAACAGCTTAAAGGATGCCGTCGGTGGGTGTCTTAGCATATGCTAAAACCGACATCTCCTCTCGAACCATAAGCCCGTCTTCTTCTAATTGTGCCGCATGCAAATGTCTAGCTGTGAGTTCAAAGATAGAATGCAATAATATGCATTATATTTTCATTTATGTCAGCAAAATACCGCACAGATTTAGAGCTGCCAGTTGATCTGTGACGAAAATTTGATGTGAAGATTATTGGAGTGCTTTTTACAGGAAAATACTAGTTTTTTACTTTAAAATGTTATGTTTAATTGGGCGCCGTTTCGTTGTTATCATTTGTGGACCGTTCTAGAGTGAAAATTATAGATTTAATAAATTATAGATAGATTTATAGATAGAATCTTATAGATAAAATCGGCACCAATTTTTTTTTCCCATGTAGTTGGAAAAATATAAACCAAAAATAAGGTTTTTGTTACTAAATCTGAGTAAAGCTCAAATTGCTCTTTTTGGTTTTGTGGTTTCAGGTACTAAATGAAACTAGTCGTGCTAAAATGATTACAGTCGATATTTCAGTCAAACAAATTTCGACTGTAATTCTAGGATTATTTTTGTCACAGTGAAGTGTCTCCAAACCAGCCTGTCCTCCAACTAATACGCCCAAACAGGACTTTGTCCAAATCCCTGAAATACAACCCATCGGAGCATATGCTACAATTGCGCCCCTATAGGCAACAGGATATTTTTATATTAATGTTTTTTAACTTTTATCTGCGCCATAATTGGGGTTTTGTGTACCTCAGTTGGTAGCACGTTGGAATACCATGGGCTCCATCCCAGACAATGCATGTGAAGATAAAATCTGCACTATAAATCATGATTTTGCACAATTTCTGTAAGAGATAGGTTTAAGGATGGGGTTAGGTGTGGTCATTTGTATGAATCACACCATGATATCCGTGTAAAAAAGTCCACACATTGCATTTAAAGTGTGTTCCACAGAAAAATGTGTTATTAACCACCCAGCCAAATTTTAATGCTACAAAAAACCCCGAAGTAAATAAAATAAGGTATCAATATCTTGAAAAAATCATCTTTGCTCTGAAATTCTGTGGGCGTGTCCCCAGCGATAAACCACGCCCGCTCACGGAAAAGCTGCCATCTCTCTCAACTGTCTTCTACAAGCAGCTTGATTGAAAGGAAACCAAACTCAGTTGTTTTGTGAATTATAGCAACCACATAAAGTGACGAAGCCATAGCTAGATAGCAAACTGTAGGCTGTAGTATCTAACTTTAAAACTTAAATATAAGTTGTAACAAGCTGATGGCACAAACGACCTATAGGGCTAATTTTGTGTTGGAGGACAGGTTTGACATGTTTACCTGCTGTAGTTTATCCATATCTCGTGCAATAAAGCAAAATTGAAGAAGTGCACATTGAGCCATTTCAGTCAAAGATTCAATTTCAGCCAAAACCGTTAACGTCTTTATTTCTGCTTGTTTTGAAAGCGGGTTTCGTGTGAGCTGTGCTTCATACACCGCTGCACTATTGACGACATTGCGCAGACTTTCTGCCTGCGAAACTTTTACGACTTTTACAATTTCGTCTAGCTGACATTAAGGCCGACGAGAGAGCGAAGTCTGTGCATCGGCTTCAGCTCAAAGCAGACGTGAAATCACTTTAATTTGGGGAGAAACAAACGAAATGAGCACAGCGTGTTGTTTTTCGAAAGAGCAGAAGCTCTTGTTTATGCAGCGAGACCGAAATCTCTCGCGGCGTCCTCGGCTAGCCCCGACTGTGTCACATCGCATCACCGCCGTGGCCGGATTTTTTAAGTCTCGAACATAAAAGCCAGACAGAAGCACAGAAGAGCCTCGGGCTCACAGAACAGACGAGAGTATAAGGGTCTCATCCTTAAGCATGACAACACAACCTTTCGTAAACCCGAAACAGCTTAATGTGAAACCCATTGGCCCAACATCTCAACCCCTTGCGCTTCCTGCAGGATCTCACCGGCTCGTAGCGCTACTAAACATGGTCACAAAAGCGTTGCGGGTCGCTTTGCAGCTCTTTTCCTGCAGAACTGCTCAAAATGCCATCAAGGAATATCATCTTTCTTCCGGTGTCACATTTGACCCAATTCGGAGCGCTCTCCTTCTGCACCTACAGCTACAGATAAACTTTGCTTTAGAGTTGAATTAAACGCCGCAGCAGGAGGAGAAGGCTTTGACAGCCCCCTACCCTTCCACCGCGCAATCACTCACACATCCCTAAGGGCCGCGCAGAAGATGCAAGCTGACTGTTCACAAAGTGACAGCAAAGCATGGGCTTTCCTTCTTTCTTCTCTGAGAATGAATATAAATGGCCGGGCCCAAGGGCCAAGAAATTCAGCTGATAAGGTTTTTGACACAGTAATGGTAATTAGCATGAGCCCTCGGTAAAAAGCTTGACTTAATGGTGTCATAAGTAGTATGGTGCAGCAGTAGTAACAACGGTCTTATCAGGTAAAAAAAAAATCAAAAATCAAAAAGCAAAATCTCTGTACTATAAACTGAAGCTTCAAGCCCAATGAGGTTTGGGTTTGCTTTGGTTCTTAAGTCTTGTAAGCAATGATCATTATTACATTAGTTATATTATTATTATTATATAAGAGAGAGAGAATACATGTTAATAATATTATTTTTAAAACATTTATCGTGAAATATTACATATAATTCCTATATGTATATGTGATTTCATGCTAAATATGTTTTTACTATATATATATTTTATGCAAACACTTTATTTTACATACCTATTAAGCCAATAAAATAATAATGCCGAAAAGTCTAATAGTAATAAATAACAACACAACAAAAAGGTTTATTTCGATGTGATTAATCGAGATAAATAATTTGACAGCACTCATCTACAACGTGCATACACACAATCGCACATGCATACACATAAAAACTAAAATATTAGCAATACTGAACATGCGCGAGTCTAAAATTATGCATCTTATAATTAAAAAATAAAAAAACTCTGTCTAACAGCAAAGGATTGATTAATTAAGCGGCTGAAAATAGTTACATTTTTCATAGTCTTAAAGAATAAATTGTATGAAGCGGAGCTAAAGACATTTCAAGACCAGCTGTTAGACTCAAATTCATTCAGATATGAAGATCCCATCTGTTCATGTTCATTTGGAAACTCAATCAAACCGCTTGGGCCTGTGCAAGCAAATATCCCATTGCTGCAATTCAAGAGGAAAAGATGGAGTGTGCGGTTTCTGATACACTAGATACTCTAATTGGAATAACAGCACAAATAATAACTGTTTCCAAACAGGTTTCTCAAGCACTCTCTCTTTTTTGGAAGAACATCTGGATTCGACACAGAAGATGTGAATGTTTGCAAACAACATTTCAAAGGACAAGTCTGCGTAGCCTGAGGGGCACGAACAACACAATGTCTTTGTACGTCCTGCTCCTTTAAGAGGCAGGCGGCAGGAAAAGAGACCGTGACCTTCTGAATGTGACTCACACTTCATACTCGTGGCAAACATGACACAAACACGGGCATCTATGACTGCTGACTCTTCGGCACCAAAGTTCTCATAATCTAACCGAGAACAAAACTGAATGAACATAGTGTAAGACTATTAGGAAATTGCTGACCTTTTCCTACGTGACATTTCCAACAAATTAGGTCAGAATTATGTAACAGGGGTTTGTGTCTGGCTAAAATCACACACTGCAACAACAGCTTGATTCGCTCAATATCACTACTGCAAGAAAACGAGTTAACTATTAAAAAATTATGTTAACAATAATAATATCCATAAATATATAATAATAATAATAATAATAATAATAATAATAATAATAATAATAATAATAATGATAATGAGTACATTACTAATCATAAACATCCAAAAGATAAATATTATTTTCCTTTGAATAGATTAATTATGTTAAACTGTGCATGTTTATGCCACTAAATGAATTTAAACAGTGGAAAAAACTGCTTTTTATTTTAAAATTCTTACTTTTTGTTATCTCAAAATTGCTTGTTTGTATCTCATAATTCTGACATTTTTCTTGCAGCTGCATCTTTTTTCTTAAAAATGGTGAATTATTAAGTCTTAATAATAAAGACTTATAATTTTTTTTCTTCCAATTGCTTGTTTAAACCACCCAATTCTAATTTTATTCATTTCTTTTTTAAATTTGCAACTTAATTTCTCAGCATTGCAGAAATTTATATCACTACTTTTTGGGGAAAAAGAGTTTATATCTCTGATTCTGGCATTGTAGCTCACACATGCAAGTTTATATCTAACAATTCTGAGGAAAAAAAGGCAGAATTGGGAGATTAAAAGATTGAATTTAATTTTTTTGATTCAGTGACAAAAACAGCTTCCATAATTTTTTGTATTATTACATTTATTTATTTGTGTATTTTTGTAACTCTATTACAACTTTTGATGTGCAGTAGAATTGTGTAAAATGAATAAAACTAATTATTAACTAAAGATAAATTCTTGTTTGTACCCTTTCTATACCGTCGTGACCTTTACTGCACTTTCAGACTTTACCAAAAGCAACTTTAGAAAACATGTTCAGTGCGCTGTTTAAAACTGTGAAAACAACAACAGTGGAGTTGTTATCTTGTTCTGCCTGATTAGACCCATAAAATTCAGTTTAGAACAAAAAAAAGAATTGTGTTGACAGCTACTTTCCTGCTCTAGAGGATTCATGAATCACCAACACTGCAAATCTACTGGTGTCCTTTGGTGTGAGAATCATGGTGAGGAACGTTCTGGAAGAGCTGTCTCTTGCCAAGAGGCACAACTACACATGAACCAGGAGAAAGTCGGAGTCGCCGGGAAGAGAGATAAGCGTGTGGGATTAAACCGGCATGAAGCCTCCTTCTGGAGTCTAGCTCATCCCAAAAATGAGTCACTGTACCGGTAAAGCCCGTGTCCGCTCCGGGACCAGCCTTCCCACCTCGGCGGATCAGAAAGGCGTTTCATCATCAACGGGGGCTGTATTGACGTACAGTAATCCCACACAAAACGGTAAACATATTTCAGTTATAGAAAATCGCATGTAATACCAAATTGAGGCCATTAATTTCGCAGAATGAGCTAATACAGCGCGTACAGTGACACTTTTACGACTTTAATGCTTGTACTATTAAAAACAAGTAATCATAAACACAGTTACGAATGAATGTCATTAAACTTCCACATACTGTATTATTATTTTATATGATGACCAGCCAATAGGCTATTACACAGAATGAAATACTGCATATACGTTAAATATGAAATTATTATATAAAAATGATTCATATATTTTCATAAATACTCATTTAAGCTAATCTCTTAAGCATAATGATTTACGAATGAAAGTTATAATAAAGCAGGGCGATTAACTAGTTAACCACTGGTCAGTGGTGAAACCACAGAGTTAAGAATAGCCAAGACTCACTGAAATACTGGACTGGTTACGGAGCATAATGTAATAAATGAAAGATTTGCACTGAAATGCATTGCTTGTTACTCAATTGTTTAGTCATTACTGTAAAATGAACCCTAAAAGAGTGATAAGAAACTTGGAGGGAACAGCGGAAAAGCCAATAATACGGGACAGGACAGATTCAGAAAAACCACCAGAACAATTAGGTCACCTCTGATGTTCCAGGCTGCAGAATCACACACACACACACACACACACACACACACACACACACACACACACACACACACACACACACAGAGGAATCTTCCATTTCTAAACACTTGGTTCCTTGTTCTCCTGTTTCCATGGAAACACACCTCTCAATTCTCTAAGGATCAATGGAATCTATGAGGCCATGATAATGGGCTATTTTTGTCTATTAGACAATCAATTTAATAGCAATGCCATATAAAGCGCGTGTCATCTACATACACAAACACAAAATAACACACACACTTTATTTGAGGCTTCATTGTTTTTGTGGCTACTAACCTGAATAAGTGACCTAGATGCTCATTTATTATCTATCTATCTATCTATCTATCTATCTATCTATCTATCTATCTATCTATATCTTGTTACTGTAAAAGTTTTAATCAATATAACTCAAAAATAATTAAAAATGTAAAAAAATAAATAAATAAATAAATAAATAAATAAATATATATATATATATATATATATATATATATATATATATATATATATATATATATATATATAAAATAATCTGTAAAGTTAAAATACTAAAATACAAAAACTAAAAATGGAATAGAAATAAATTAAAGCTACAAATACAATAAAATTACTAATATGGAACTAAAAATAAAAACTAATGTTAAATACCTATAAATAATATAATAACATATCAATAATAATAAAATAACACCGCCCAAACTCTCTTTCTCTATAATAACGATCATATTCCCTTTCTGTTTCTGTCATTAAAAGCCCGGTTTCTGCTTCTCACACAGATTGACAATTATTCACAGACACTCGAACCGAACCCCGACAGAGTCTTAATTTGTCTGTGCCACAAATTTGCTCGTTCACACGTAATTGCACGTGTGTGAGGCTGCAGGCCGTGTATAAAAACCGTCACACTACTCGAGGTGCAGGTCTTTCATTTACTCGCCACACACACACACACACACACACACACACACACACACACACACAAACCCACCCGTCAACACGCACGCAGAAAAATACTAATGTGCACCATCTCTTTGGGGGATTTTCAACTGCAGAGAAGTCGAGGAGAATCAGCAAAGAAGAGAAATACCTGAGCCATCCCGGATGGGGAAAAGACAGAACTAGTTATGAAAGGTGGCCAGTTAACATAATGTCACAGATTATTCCTACTCCTACTGATAATAATAATGTTTCTAGATCAGCAATTATTGGAATATTAGAATGACTTCTGAAGGAACACTGAAGACTGAAGTAAATGATGCTGAAAATGTGTCCGTGCGTGAGAATAAATCGCATTTTATAATATATATATACAAAAAGAAACATATTATTTTTGAACTGCAATAATCTTTCACAATATTAGTGTTTCTAATCAACTTTTGATGAAATAAATGCAGCCTTTGTAAACATTCACAGTCTCTGACCAGCAAAGTCGATGGGGATCGGCGGCTCATAAAGCCCAAAGAAAATCCCACCCAAGCATATAAAAGTTGCTTATACTAGTCATTACTTCAGCCTTTCTCAAGTCTGAGGTGTGAGAGACTGATGCTGAAAGAGGGGGGTTTCATGAGCTTTAAAAAAAAACAACTAAAAGCTAAATATCCTGAGACACATTCACATATAAACACACACACTCCACCCAATCCCACTGGCTCAAATGAACACCTCACTTTTCTTACAGCTATGACGCAATTAGAAACACACATGCTCACACACACACGCACACACACACACACACACACACAGGTTTCCATCTCACTGAAGAGTGTGTGATGTTTTAATGAGTGACCTTTCTATAGCTAGCATGGTAACTTTTGCCGTGATGAAAAGCAAAAAAAAAACCTTTCCTCAAAGTCTTGAATATAAATATGTGCTATAGATAGGCTACTCATACCAGGTATGTATATCTTTTTGTATATTATGAATTTTACATTGCAAGAATGAAAATTCTATCGTGTGTATATCTGTTATTTAAAACAAAGCAAGCTAATTGCTTTTTAAAAGTGAAATTAAATTGATGACAGTTTAATGTTGGTGCTTCCATCAGTGACGCTTAATGTTGTAGTGGTTCACTGCACGAAATGCTTTTGAAACATAAATACGTGGTAGTTCAGCATGAACTTGAAAAAACCTTGAGAACGCATTACTGATGGAAAACACATCTACACAGACACAATAAACGACAAAGACCACCAGCAGAGAAACTACTGGAGGCCAATAATGTTCTCTTACGGCACTCGCAGCTATGTGATGCAAAAATGAAAAGAGGGATAGAAAAACAATGAGAGAGAGACTGTTTTATGATTCACTCTTACACACTAAAGACAGGATATTAGTCTGTCTATTTGCAAGATATAGCAATTGAAATTTATGCAAATAAATGAGAACACAATACAGCTAATGAATATTTATCTTTATTTACCTCTCTTAAAACTAAATAAAGTTACAATAATAAAACAAAAATACACACACACACACACACACACACATATATATATATATATATATATATATATATATATATATATATATATATATATATATATATATATATATTCCTGTTTTAAAGCTGTATGCAAACTACTGTTTAGGTTAGTAATATTTTTTGTTTTATTAAATAATATTGCTATTCAGCAAAGATGCATTACATTGATCAAGAGCAAGGATAAAGACATTTTAACATTTATATTTCAAACATGGTGTTCTTTTGAACTATATATTTATCGAAGATGAATTTCATCAGAAGAATAAATATATATTTTTAAATATTTAAAACAGAGAGCATGTTGTATCTTGTGTATATTTGTGTATATATAAATACACTTACATACAAATGAAAAATGTTTTAGTTGTTTAGATATTAAACATAAATTTGATATATAATTCATATGAATATAAATATATACAAATACATGTTTCAAAATATATGCTATGTGTGTGTCTTTATGCATACTAAAAATACACAGTGCACACACATATATTATGTAAATAAAAACTTTGGATTTTGGATGCGATTAATCGTTTAACACCGCTTATTATAATAAATGCAGCCTGGGTGAGCTGTCTTTCAAAAATATGATGAATCCCATACACTTTTAAACAGTTGAGTTTCCTTATTTAAAAAGAAAAGCATACATCGAATAGTTAAAATATGGGCTTAAAAAAGGAAAACATCAAAACTAAAGCAGACGTTTTAGCCTGTTTAAATATAGTTTTGTTTTACAACCTCCATTTGAACTGTGTGTGTGTGTGTGTTACACAACTAACTGCTGTCTTCAGCTTCATATGTGGGTGGATTAGAAGTTCAGAGACGTTAGTGACGTAAAGGAGAGCAGGAGGAATTTCCACACCTCCCAAAACCGTTGACAGGATTTAACGGCAAACCCTCAGCGGCACGCCAGTGTTTCTCCACAAACGCTTTTAACATTCTTACTCCGGGATAAATGGAGGATAAGCTCCAGAATTTTAAACGTCTCTTACACAAACACACAAAGCGTCGCCCTCTTTCTCTTACCATTCCTCAAACTGACCGAAATAAATACAGACGTTTCACTCAACACAAGCTCCAGGCATAAACACGGACACACGCTCACTCTTTCTCTCACACACACACACACACCAGGGGAGCAGGTGCCAATAACAGGTCAAGCCTGGAGCTCTGACCGCTAAATAATAAAAACAACAAGGGAAAAAAACATGACAGAAGAAATAAACACTGATGAGGATCCCAAATGGAATTTCTGAAAATCTGACATAC